>NW_026002338.1:1146408-1225856 GCF_001458135.2 Marmota marmota marmota | reverse complement strand
GCTTGTGAGAAAAATCTTGAGTCATCCCAGGTGGAGGTAGGGGAGTTTGAAACTGGGTACTTGAGCATCCACAAAACTGAGCTGGTAGCAAAGGCCACAGATAGATGGTGAGCAAGGTTTTCCAAGAAGGATTCCATCTGTTACTCGTGTAGGGTGTTTGGTGAGGTGGGTGGTTCTCGAGTGACCTTTGGCCATGTCTAGAGCTTGGTTGGGTGACCCACAAGCAAAGCCTCTGTGTTCTGTGCTACCTATCCTCTGCACTGAGAACACCTGCATGGCTCAGACGGAAGCGAACTTGTGACTAAGTCTTCCATCTGCGACAAGAGCTCACGCATGGCTGAGACTTCCATCTGAGCTGAGAGCACAAGCGCAGCCGAGACTTCCTTCTGTGCAGAGAGCTCATGCGAGGCCAGGACTTCCCACTTCCGACTGAGCCAAGAGCAACCACACAGCTGAGCCTTCCATCTGCACAGAGAGCTCCAGCGTGGCCCTAATTTTCTTCAAATTTCTATGATATTGGGCAAGATTCATCATTTACTTAGCCTTACTATGTTCCACAGGTTTGGGCCTTCTCGGTTCAATGGTCACTGTCAGGAACAGTTTGTATTTTAAGATTTTCCTTCTTTATGGCTTATTCATGTGAATGAAAATTGAGATGGAAATCAAACAGGGTTGGTAGGAGGTGCTTGAAACTTCACAAATCATTTCTCAGTGGGCACTTTCTGGTTTCCTTCTTTAGAAGGCAGACCAAAGCTGAAGCATGCAAAAGCAAATGTATCTGAGAACCCTTAAGGAGAAAACACAGAAATATGTATGTATTGAAATAAGTCTCCCAATCATTTGATCAGATTTCTTTGATACTGAGCAGTATTCACCCAATCTTGTTGATACATTCCAGGAATCATCTGTACTCCAGCTGCACTTGGCTCACCAAAATTCGTACTTGTAGGTTAAAGCGTTTGTTTGCAGGTACACATTGAAATTTAAGGTTCTACTTCGTTTTCCCCTAAAGGTGTAATCCCAGTTGGAACTCAAAATGAAACCTCATTTCTGCTAGGTGCTTAAAATTTCACACACTCATTTAGTTCCAGAGCCTGCTCTATGCTTTGTTCTCTCTTCAAGTAGCCCTAAGCAGAGGAAACGAAAAATCACTTTCATTTGAAAGTGTTTGCCAAGCTTCCACAGAACTTGGAGTTTCCTGAAATCTAGCAAATATTGTTTCATTTGATCTTGATGATCCTTGGCAGTAATGATCGGTACTCTAGCTGCACTTGGCTCCCTAAATTTCATACTTCTAGGTTAAAGCGTTTGTTTGCAGGAATACTTTGAATTTTTAGGTTTCACTTCGTTTCCCCCTATAGGTATACTCCCAGTTGTAACTCTAAATCAAACAGGGTTTGTGCCTGGTGCTTGAAACTTGACACACTCAGTTAGTTCTCAGTGCACTCTCTATTTGTTCTTCCCTCTTGAAGCAGCCCAAAGCAGAGGAACTTGTCAGTCAATAAAATATCACTTTCATTTGAAAGTGTTGCCAAGCTTCCAAAAAACTCCGAGTTTCCTGAAATCCCAAAAAAGGTTGTTTCACCCGGTCTTGATTACACTTGGCGGTAAAGGTTGGTACTCCAGTAGCACTTGTCCCCCAAATTTCCTTCTTCTAGTTTGAAATGTTTGTTTTCAGGAACACTTTGAAATCTTAGGCTTCACTTTGTTTTCCCCTATAGGGATAGATGCAGTTGGAACTCTAAATAAAACATGGTTTGTGCTAGCTGCTTAAACCTTGACACACTCCATTAGTTCTCAGTGCTCTAAGTTTTGTTCCCTCTTGCATTAGCCCTAAGCAGAGACAAGCAAAAAACACTTTTATTTGAAAGCATTTGCCAAGCTTCTACAGAACTCCAAGTTTAATGAAATCCCAGAAAATATTTTTTTTCACCGGATCTTTTTGATACATGGCCATAAGGATTTGTACTCCAGTCGAACTTCTCTCCCAATATTTCAATCTTCTAGGTTGAAGTGTTCCTTTGCAGAAACACTTATAAATTTTAGGTTTCACTTTGTTTTCCCCTATAGCTATACTCCCATTTGGAAATCTAAATTAAACACGGTTTGTGCTAGGTGCTTGAAACTTGACACACTCAATTAGTTGTCAGTGTGTTCTGTATTTTTTGATCCCTCTTGCAGTAGCTCTTAGCTGAGACAAGGAAAAAACATTTTAACTTGAAAGCATTTGCCAAACTTCCACAGAACTCCGAGTTTCCTGAAATCCCAGCAAATATTTTTTTACCTGGTCTTGATGACACTTTGCGGTAATGATCGGTACTCCAGTCACACTTGACCCCCCAAATTTAGTTCTTCTAGGTTGAAGGATTTGTTTGAAGACACAGTTTGAATTTTTGAGTTTCTCTTCTTTTTCTCCTATAGGGAGAAATGAAGTTGAAATCAAACACGGTTTGTGCTAGCTGCTTGAAAATTGACACACTCCATTTGTTCTCAATGTGCTCTCTATGCGTTGTTACCTCTTGAAGTAGCTCTTAGCAGAGGCAAGGAAAAAACACTTTCAATTGAAAGTGTTTGCCATGCTTCCACAGAACTCGAGTTTGCTGAAATCCCAGCAAATATTTTTTCACCCCATCTTGATGATACTTCACGGTCATGATTGGGACTCCAGTCGCACTTGGCCGCCCAGATTGAGTTCTTTTATGTTGAAGAGTTTGTAGACAGGAAGAGTTTGAATTTATAGATTTCTCTTTTTTTCCTCCTATATGGAGAAATGCAGTTGAAATAAAACACGGTTTGTGCTAGCTGCTTAAACTTTACAAACTAAATTAGTTCTAAGTGCACTCCCTATGCTTTGTTCCCTCTTGAAGTAGTTGGAATGAAAGGCAGAGAAAAAACAATTTCATTTGAAAGTGTTTGCCAAGCTTCCACAGAGCACCTATTCTTCTGAAATCACAGCAAATATTTTTTTTCATTTGATCTTGATGATACTTGGTGGTAATGATCGATTCTCCATCCACACTTGGCTTCCTAAATTTCATACTTCTAGGTTAAAACGTTCGTTTACATGAACAGTTTGATTTTTTGGGTTTCACCATTTTTCCCCTATAGGTATATTTCCAGTTGGAAGAATAAATCAAACAGTTTTTGTGCCTGGTGCTTGAAACTTGACACACTCAGTTACTTCTCAGTGCGCTCTCTATTTGTTCTTTTCTCTTGAAGTAGCCCAAAGCAGAGGCATTAGTCAGTCAATGAAATATCACTTTCATTTGAAAGTGTTTCCAAGCTTCCACAAAACTTCGAGTTTCCTGAAATCCCCCCCAAAAATTGTTTCACCCAATCTTGATGACACTTGGCAGTAAAGATTGGTACTCTAGTAGCACTTGTCCCCCAAAATTTCCTTCTTCTAGATTGAAGCATTCGTTTCCAGGAACACGTTGAATTTTTAGGTTTCACTTCATTTTCCCCTAGAGGTATACATGCAGTTGGAACTCTTAATTAAACACGGGTTGTGCCAGCTGCTTGACACTTGACAAACTAATTTAGTTCTCAGTGCGCTCTTTATGCTTTGTTCCCTCTTGAAGTAGCCTGAAGCAGAAGCTGTAAAAAACATTTTCATTTGAAAGCCGTTGCCAAGTTTCCTCAGAACTCTGAGATAACTGAAATCTCAGCAAATATTTTTTTCACTCAATCTTGTTGAAAATTCGCAGGAAATATCAGCACTCCAGCCACACTTGGCCCCCCAGATTTTGTTCTTCTAGGTTGAAGCGTTCGTTTGCAGGAACACTTTGAAATTTTAGGTTTCACTTCATTTTCCCCTATATGGATAGATGCAGTTGGAATTCTAAATCAAACACTGTTTGGGCTAGTTCCTTGAAACTTGACATACTCAATTAGTTCGCAGTGCGCTCTCTATGCTTTGTTCCCTCTTGAAGTAGCCCTAAGCAGAGGCACTTTTCAGTCAAGGAAAAATCAATATAAGGATAGATACAGATGGAACCCTAAATCAAACAAGCTTTGTGCTAGCTAATTGAAACTTGACACACTCTGTTAGTTCTCAATATGCTCTCCATGCTTTGTTACCTCTTGAAGTAGCCCAAAGCACAGGCAAGAAAAACACTTTCATTTGAAAGCATTATCCAACCTTCCACAGAACTCCCATTTTACTGAAATCTCAGCAAGCATTTTTTCTCTCGATCTTGTTGATAATTCACAGGAAATATCGGTACTCCAGCTGCACTTGGCCCCCCAATTTTTGTTCTTCTAGGTTGAAGCATTTTTTTGCAGGACCACTTTGAATTTTTAGGTTTCACTTCATTTTCCCCTAGAGGTACACATGTAGTTGGAACTCTCAATCAAACACGGTTTGGGCTACTTGCTTGAAACTTTACACACTCAGTTAGTTCTCCATGCGCTCTCTATGCATTGTTCCCTCTTGAAGTAGCCCAAAGCAGAATGTCGAAATATTTACTTTCATTTGAAAGTATTGGCCAAGCTTTCACACAACTCCAATTTTACTGAATTATCAGCAAATATTTTTTCACCCAATCTTGTTGATACTTTGCAGGAATTGTCAGTACTCAAGCCACACTCGTGCCCCAAATTTCATTCTTCTAGGTTGAAGCTTTCATTTTCAGGAACACTTTGAATTTTTAGGTTTCATTTCACATTCTGCTATAGGTATACATGTAGTTGGAACTCTTAATCTAACACAGTTTGTGCTAGCTGTTTGAAACTTGACAACTTCAATTAGTTCATAGTGCACTGTCTATGCTTTGTTCCCTCTTGAAGTAGCCCTAAGCAGTAGCACTTTTCAGTCAAGAAAAAATCACTATAGGGATAGATATAGTTGGAACCCTAAATGAAACACGCTTTGTGCAAGCTGCTTGAAACTTGACACACTCTGTTAGTTCTCAGTATGCTCTCCATGTTTGTTACCTATTGAGTTAGCCCAAAGTGCAGGCAGAAAACAACACTTTCTTTTGAAAAAGTTTGCCAAGCTTAAACAGAGCTCCAATTTTACTGAAATCTCAGCAAATATTTTTTCTACTGATCTTGTTGATTCATGGCAGTATTCATCGGTACTCCAGTTGCACTTGGCCTCCAAAATTTTGTTCTTCTAGGTAGAAGAGTTCATTAGCAGGAACACTTTGAAATTTTAGGTTTCAATTAGTTTTTCCCTGGAGGGATAGATGCAGTTGGAACTATAAATCAAACAGTTTGTGCTAGCAGCTTGAAACTTGACACAGTGAATTAGTTCTCAATGTGATCTCTATACTTTGTTCCCCCTTGATATATAACCCTAAGCAGAGGCACTTGTCAGTCAAGAAAAAAATAACTTTCATTTGAAAGCGTTTGCCAAGCTTCCACAGAACTGAAAGTTTACTGAAATCTCAGCAAATATTTTTTCACCCGATCTTGTTGATACTTGCAGAAATAATCAGTATTACGATCACACTTAGCCCCACAAATTTCATTCTTCTAGGTTGAAGCATTCCTTTGCAGGAACACTTTGAATTTATAGGTCTCTCTTCCTTTTTCCTTATAAGGATAGATGTAGTTGGAACTCTAAATGAAACATGGTTTGGGCTAGTTGCTTGAAACTTGACACAATCAATTAGTTCTCAATGTGCTCTCTATACTTTGTTCCATCTTGAAGTATCCCAAAGCAGAGGGTGGAAAAAACACTTCCATTTGAAAGAGTTTGCCAAGCTTCCACACAACTCCGAGTTTACTGAAATTTCACCAAATATTTTTTAACCTGATCATGTTGGTACTTTGCAGCAATCATAGGTACTCCAGAAGCATATGGCCCCACAAATTTCGTTCTTCTAGGTTGAAGCATTTGTTTTGCAGGAACACTTTGAATTTTTAGATTTTACTTCATTTTCCCCAACAGGGAAAGATTTATTTGGAACTCTAAATCAAACACGGTTTGTGATAGCTGCTTGAAACTTGACACACACAATTAGCTCTCAGGGTGATCTCTATGCTTTGTTTCTTCTTGAAGTAGCCCTAAGGAGAGGCACTTGTTTTTCAAGAGAGAAACACTTTCATTTGAAAGCGTTTGCCAAGCTCTACTGGAATGCAATTTTACTGAAATCTGTAATATTTTTACACCCGAACTTTTTGATACTTGGCAGGAATGATCAGTATTGTAGTTGCACTTTGCCCTCCAATTTTGTTCTTCTAGGTTAAAGCATTCCTTTGCAGGAAAAGTTTGAATTTTAGGTTTCACTTCTTTTTCCCCTATAGGGATAGATGCATTTGGACTCTATATCAAACACGGTTTGTGATAGCTGCTTGAAACTAGACACACACAATTAGTTCTCAGTGTGCTCTCTATCCTTTGTTCGCTCTTGAAGTAGCCCTATGCAGAGGCAAGGAAAAAACACCTTAACCCGAACCCTACCCTATCCCTAAACATAAACGTATCCCTTACCCTAACCCTAACACTAACACTAACCATATCCCTAACACTAACACTAAACCTAACATTAATCCTAACCCTGACCCTAAACCTAACCCTACCCCTAACCCTAATAAAAAGTCTATGTTAACCATAATTCTAACCCTAAAACTCACCCTAACCCTAATACTAACCCTAACCCTAATCCTAACCGTTATCCTAAAAATAACACTAACCCGAAAACTAACCCTAAGACTAATCCTAACTCTAAACCTAATAGTAACCCTAACCCTAAACCTAAATCTAACCCTAACCATAACCCTAACACTAACACTAACCCTTACCCTAAACCTAATCCAAACACTATCCTTAACCCTAACACCCTAAACCTAACACAAAGACTAACCCTAACCCTAACACTAACACTAAAACTTACCCTGACCATAACCCTATCACTAACCCTAACACTAACATTAACCCAAACCCTAACACTAACACTAAACCAAACACTAACCATAATGCTAACACTAATCTTAACCTAACCATAACACTAACCCTAACTCTAAACCTAACCCTATCCCTAACCTAACACTAACCCTAAACCTAACCCTAACACTAACCTTAACCCTTAACCTAAACGTAACACTTACCCTAACCCTAATTCTAACTCTAACACTACCCTAACCCTAACCCTAACCCGAACACTAGCCCTAACACTAACACTAACACTAACCCTAAACCTGACACTAACCCTAACCCTAATGATAACACTATCCCAAACCCTAACCATAACCTAAACCTAGCCCTAACCCTAACACTAACCCTATCACTAACCTAAAATTAACCCTAAACCTAACCCTAACACTAAAACTAGCCCTACCCCTATCTATAAATCTAACAGTAACCCTAACCCTAACCCTAACCCTACACTAACCCTAACCATAACCCTAACCATAACACTAATACTAATTCTAACCCTAACAACACTTATACAAAACCTAACCCAAATCATAACCTCAACTCTAACTTTAACCCTAACCCTAATGCTAACCCTAACCCTCACCCTAACCTTAAACCTAACCCAAACCCTGACACTAACCATAACCCTAACAAGAACACTAATCGTAACCCTAAGACTTACACAACCCTAATCCTAATCCTAACCCTAACCCTAAAGCTAACACTAACACTAATTCTAAACTTAAACCGAACCATAACACTAACCCTTACCCATAGACTAACCCTAACCCTAACCCTATTACTAACCCTAAATGTAACCATGAACCAAGCACAAACCCTAACGCTAACCCTAACACTAACACTGAACCCCTAACTCTATACCTAAATATAACACTGACTCTGACCCTAACTCTAAACTTTACCCTAATATTAACACTGACCCTAACCCTAACCCTAAACCTAAGCCCAACACTACCACTAAACCTAAACCTAACCTTAACCCTAAACCTAATTCTAAACCCAAATCTAACCCTAATACTAACCCTATAAATCATCCTTACCCTAAGCCCAAACCTAACCCTAACCCTAACCTTAAACCTAAACCTAATACTAAACCAAACCCTCAACCTAACACAAACCCTTACCCTAACATAATCCTAATGATAACCATAACCCTAACACTAACACTAACCCTAACCTTAACACTAACCCTACTGTGATCCCTAACCCTAACACTATTGCTAATCCTAACTGTAATCCTAACACTAACCCTAACCCGGACCCTAACCATAACACTAACAGTAACCATAACCTTAAACCTATCCCTAATTCAAATGGTAACTATAACCCTAACCCAAACACTGACCATAACCCTGAACCTAACTCTAACACTAAACCTATCCCTAAGCCTACCCCTATCACTAACCCTAAGACTACTTAAACCTAACCATAACCCTAACCCAAACCCTAACTGAAACACAAAACCTACACCTAACCCTAACACTAACAAAAACCCTAACCCTAACCCTAACACTAAACCTAAAAATAACCCTAAACCTAACACTCACCCTAACCGTAACTCTAATCATAATACTAACTCTAACTCTAACCCTAACCTTATACCTAACCCTAAAGCTAACGCTAACCCTAACCCTAATCTTAACCCTAACACTATCCCTAACAATATCCCTAACCCTAACCCTAACCTAACCCTAACCATAACCATAAGCCTAACCCTATCACTAAACCTAAAATTAACCCTAAACCTAACCCTAACCCTAACACTAACCTTAAAACTAACACTAAAACAAAGCCTAACACTAACACTAACCTAACCTAAACCCTAACCCTAACCAAAATTCTTACCCTAACACTAACAATAGCACTAACCCTAAACATGACACTAACACTAACCCTAACCCTAAACTTCATCCTAATAGCAACCCAACCATAACCCTAACCCTAACCGTAAATCTAATACTAACACTAACTCTAACATTAACCCTAACCCTAATCCTAACACAATCCTAACCCTAACTCTAACCATAACTCTAACCCTAACATTAACCTTAACCCTAATATAAACCCTAAAACTAACAGCAACACTAACCCTAACCTTAACACTAACCCTAACTTTAAACTTAACTAACTTTAACCCTAACCCTATCCCTAACCATAACCCTAAACCTAACAGTAACACTAAACCTAACCCTAATTCTGACCCTAACTCTAACACTAACCCTAATGCTAACCCTAAACCATGCCCTAACACTAACCCTTACCCTAAGCAAAACGCTAACAATAACCCTAACACTAACCCTATACCAAACACTAATACTAACACAAACCCTAACCCTAACACTTTCCCTAACATTAAACCTAACCCTAACCCTAACCCTAACACTGACCCTAACCGTAACACTAAAGTTAGCCCTTACTCTAAATCTAACCCTCATTCTTGCCATAACCCTAGCTCAAATGCTAGCACTTACTCTAAACCTAACCCTAACACTAACCCTAGGCCTAACCCTAACCCTATCCCTAATCCCTAATCCTAAACTTAATCCTAGCCCTAACATTACCTCTAACGTTACGCTAAAGATAAGCCTAACCAAATGTTAACTCTAGGCCTAACGCTAAACCTATCGCTATCACTAACAATATCCATTATGCTAAACCTAACCTGAAACTTAAACCTAACCCTATCCTTTACTCCAACCCTAATTCTAACCCTAATGCTAATTGAAGCTTTAACCCTAAACCTTAACTTAAACCAAACACTACTTGGAATCTGACCCTAAAATTACACCTAGCTCTCAACTTGGCCCTTACCCTACTCTAACCCTTACCCTAGACTTAGCCATAACCTAATCACAAAGCTAAACTTAACCATTAAACTTGTCCTGACATTAGCTCTAGTCCTAATCCAAGCTGTAGCCCCAAGACAAACACTCATCCTAGCCCTGAACCTAGCCTTAATCCTAACCCAAAACCTAACTTAGCCCTAAACCTAACTCTAACCCCACCCCTTTTCCTAAAACAAACTCTAACACTAAAACTAACCCTATCTCTAGACCTAACCATAGGCCTAACACTAACACTAACCCTAGTGCTAATCCTAGCCCTACTAACCCTATACCTAACCCTATCCCTAGCCCTAAGTCGAACTCTAACTCTCTCCATAGCTGTATCACTAATTTTAAACCTATATCTTAAAATAACCCAAAACCTAGCCCTATCCCTAAACCCAAACGTAGCCCTACCCTTCATCCTAGCCCTAAACCTGGATCTAACCCTAAATGTAATTCTAAACCTCACCCTAACACTAGCCCTAACCCTAATGCTAATTGGAAAACTAGCCCAAACCCTACCCTAGCCCTAAAACAAAACTGAGCCATAACCTTAAATCTAACCCTTAACCTAAACAAAACCCTAACCCTACACCTAGCCCTAAATCAAGCCCTAATTTGAGTCCTAACCCTAATCCTAGAAAGAACCGTGACACTGACTCACACCCTAACACTAACCCTAGCTCTAAATATTGCCCTAATGCTAACCCTAGAACTAGCCCTAATTGGAATCCTAGTTCTTACATTATCTGTAGTCCTAATTCTAACACACATTCTAGCCCTAACCCAAGCCCTAATCCTAACCCTACCTCTAACCCTCTTTTTCACCCTAAGCCAAATTCTCACCCTAATGCTACCCTTTTCCTAAACCTAATCTTTAGCCTACCCCAAACACTAGCTCTATTACTAGTCCTACCCCTGCCCTCATTCTAGTGCTAACCCTAACCCAAACCCTAATCCTAACCCTGACACTTATTCTGACCCTAACACTAACCTTACGTCTAAAACTGATGCTAATGCTAAAGCGAACCCTAAACTTACCCCAACAGGTAAACCTATACCTAAACCTAACAGGAACACTATCACTAGACCAAACCTAATCTATTTAAGTTGTTATCTTAAATAGAGTCATAAATCTAGCTTCAGCCCTAAATAAAAACTTAGCACTAGCCCTAACAATAAGCCCTAACCTAAGGCAAACACTAACCCTATCCCTAGACACAAAGCGAGGACTAAATCTGGCCCTAATCCTAAACCAGACCCTAACCCGAACAATCACACTTACCCTAGCATAAATCCTAGCTATAAACCGTATCCTAACACAAAACCTAACCCTAACACTAGACATATCCATAAACCTAACTCTAAAAGTAGCCATAACCATAACTGTAGCTCTTATATTACCCATAGCACTAACGCTAGCCATAAACCTCATACAAAACTTAGCCTTTATCCTAGCTCTAAACCTAGTCCTAATCATAACCCTAGCACTAACCCTAGACCTGACAGTAACCCTAATACTCGCCCTAGCCCTAACCTTATCCCAAACTCTAACTCTTACCTAAACATAACCCAAACCTTAAGCCTAACCCTAGGTCTGACTCTAGCCCTAACCCTCACCCTAGCCCAAAACCTAACTGAAATGCTAACACTTACCCTAAGCCTAACTCTAACTCTAACCCTCGGCCTAACCCTAACCCTAGCCCTAATCCTAACCTTAACCTTAACCATAACCTTAGCTCTAACATTTCCCTAAAGATAAGCCTAACCAAATGCTAACCCTAAGCCTAACGCTAACCCTAAGTCTATCACTAACCATATCCATTACGCAAAACCTAACCTGAACCCTAAACCTAACCCTATCCATTACCCTAAACCTAATCTTAACCCTAATACTCATTCAAGCCTTAACCCTAAACCTTAACCTAAAGGAAACCCTACCTGGATCTTGAGACTATTAATACACCTATCTCTAAACTTGGCCCTTACCCTAAACCTAACACTTACACTAGACTTATCCATAACCTAATCCTAAATCTAAACTTAATCATAAACCTCGACCTGACATTAGCCCTAGTCCTAATCCAAGGCATAGCCCTAACACAAACCCTCATCCTATCCCTAAACCTAGACTTCATAGTTACCAGAAGCCTAACCCTAGCCCTAAACCTAGCTGTAACCCCGTCCCTTCCTCTAAAACTGACTCTAATCCTAACCCTAATACTAACTCTATCTCTAGCCTAACCCTAGGCCTAACACTAACACTAACCCTAGCTCTAATTCTAGCCCTAATTTTGTCCTAAACCTAAATTTATCCCTAACCCTAGCCAAAAGACTAACTCTAGCTCTTGCTGTACTCCTATATCTAGTTCTAACCCTATTCATTACCATAACCCTAACATTAGCCTTAACCTTAGCCCTAACGCTAGCCCTAGACCTAAACCTATATCTAACCATAATAATAAATCTAAGCCTAAACCTTACCCTACCACTAGCCCTAACACTATCACTAATCCTAAATCTAGCCCTAACCCTAGCCCTAGCTCTAAACAAAATTGAGCCATAGCCCTATCCCTAAACATAACCTAACTGTAACCCTACACCTGACATTATTCCTATCCTTAATTCCTACCCTAACCCTAACACAAACCCTAACCCTACACCTAGCCTTAACCCTAGCCCTAATTCGAGTTCCACCTCTATCCCTAAATGTAACATTGATACTGACTCTGACCCTAACACTACCCTATCTCTAATCATCACCCTAAACCTAAACCTAAACCTAACACTAGACCTAACGCTAACCCAAAAACAGGCCCTTATCATAACCCTAGATCTTACATTAAACATAGGCCTACCCTAGCTCTAACCTAACCCCAAACCTAGCTCTATTCAGAGCCCTCACCCTAGCTTTAACACTAACTCTATCCCAAACCCAGGTCCTAACACTTAACCTAAACCTAATCCCAAAACTAACCCTTGTCCTAACCCAAAATCTAACCTTAACCATAGTGCTAATCTTAACCATAAGTTTTGCCCTAACCCTAGCTCGAATTATACCCATTAAACTAACCATAACCCTAACTGAATTGTAACCATAGGCCTAACCCAAACCATAGCCAGAACCTAACAATAACCTAGTCATAACCACAGCGCTAATCCTATTCATTACCCTAACCATAACTGTAACTAAATTCTATCCCTAGGCTTAACCCTAACTATAGCCCTAACCAAACCATAACCCTAGTGCTACCCATAGCTCTAATCCTATTCATTACCTTAACAATAACCCTAACGAATTCTATCCCTAGACCTAACCCTAACCCTTACCTTATCCATTACCCTAACCCTAGCCCTAGCCCTATGACTATTTCTAACTCTTTCCCTACCCCTATCCTAAATTTAAACCTACCCCTTACTATAACCCTAACCCTAACCCTAACCCTAACTTATGCCCTAGGCCTAAATCTGGATCTAACCCTAAACTTAAGCCTAAACCTCACCCTAACACTAGCCCTAAACCTAATGATAATTGGAAAACTATCCCTAGCCCTACCCTAGCCCTAAAACAAAACAAAACCCTAACCATAACCCTAACCTTAACCTAAACAAAACACTAACCCTACACCTAGCTCTAAACCTATTCCTAATTTGAGTCATAACCCTAGAAGTAACCCTGACCCTGACTCTAACCCTAGCTCTAATCAGCCCTAATGCTAACCTTAGAACTAGCCCTAATTGGAAACCTAGTTCTTATATAAGCTGAAGCCCTAATGCTAACACAAATCCTAGTCCTAATCTGAGCCCTACACCTAGGTTTAACCCTAACCCTAACCCTAACCCTAATCCTAACCCTACCTCTAACCCTATCCCTTACTGTATGCCAAACCCTCACCTTAATGTTACCCTAGTCCTAACCCTAATTCTTAGCCTATCCTAAACACTAGCTCTATTACTAGTCCTAACCCTAGCCCTCATTCTAGCTGTAACCCTAAACCAAACCATAACTCTAAACCTGACCCTTATTCTGACCCTAACACTAAACTTGGTCGAAACCTAACCCTAATTCTAATCTGAACATTACCCATACCCCTACCGGTAAACCTAAACCTAAACCTAACAGTAAAATTAGCACTAGACCAAACCTAATCCTAAAAGAGTCATAAATCTAACCCTAGCTCTAAACAAAAACCTAGCACTTGCCCTAACATTAACCCTTAACCTAAATCAAAGACTAACCATATCCCTAGATCCAATGCTAGTCTTAATTCTGGCCCTAAACCTAATTCTAATCCTAACCCGAACAAGGACCCTTATGCTAACACAAAACCTAGCTCTAAATCGTATCCTAACACAAAATCTAACCCTAACATTAGACTTATCCATAACCCTAACCCTAACCCTAAAACTGGCCATGGCCAGAACACTAGCTCTTACATTACTAATTTCCCTAATGCTAGCCATTAACTGCACAATAAAGCTAGCCCTTATCCTAGCCCTAATCATAGCCTTAATCATAAATTTAACCGTAGCCCTAGACCTAACACTAACCCTAACCCTCGCCTTTTCCCTAACCCTAGCTCCAACTCTAACCCTTCCCTAAACATAACCCTAAATATAACCCTAACCCTAGCTCTGACTCTAGCCCTAACCCTCGTACTAATCCTAAACCTAGCTCAAACGCTAATTCTTACCTTAAGCATAACCCTAACACTCACCATAGGCCTAACCCTAACCCTAGCAATAAACCTAAACTTAACCCTAGCCCTAACCTTAGCTCTAACATTACCCTAATGATAAGCCTAACCAAATGCTAACCCTAGGCCTAACGCTAACCCTATCGCTAACGCTAACCATACATATTACTCTAAACCTAACCAGAACCCTAAACCTAACCCTATCCATTACCCTAACCCTAACCCTAACCCTAACCCTAAAGCTAATTCAAGCCTTAATCCTAAATATTTACTTTACCCATAGCCCTAATGCTAGCCATAAACCTAGCAATAATTGTGTCCCTACCATAAACTAGACCTAACCCTAACCGAAACCCTCGCCCTAGTCCTAAACCTAGCTCATACTATAACCCTTACACTAAACATAACCCTAACTCTAACCCTAACCTGAGCCCTGACTCTTAACCTAACCCTCACCCTAGCACTAACACTAGCTTAAACACTTACACTTACTCTAAACCTAATCCTAATTCTAATCCTATCCCTAATCCTAACCTTAATTCTAGGCCTAACCTTAGCTCTAACCCTATCCATTACCCTAAAGATAAGCCTAACCCAAATATTAACATTAGGCCTAACCTAATCCTATCACAAACACTAACTCTATCCATTACTCTAAACCTAACCTGAACTCTAAACTTAACCCTATCCATTACCCTCATCCTAACCCTAATGTTAATTCAAGCCTTAACCCTAAATCTTAACCTAAAACAAACCCTATGCTGACCCTGACCATGACCCTAATAATACACCTAGCTCTAAACCTCTCCCTTACCCTAAACCCAACCCTACACTAGACCTAGCCATAACCTAACCCTAAAACTAACCCTAACCATATAGCTAGACCTGATATTAGCCCTAGCTCTAATCCTATCCCTAACACTTACACAAACCCTAGTCTTCAATTTTGCCCCAAACCTAGCCTTAATCCCAACCCAAACCCTAATCCTATCCCTATCCCTAATATTAACCCTCGCCTTAGCTCTGAACCTAGCTATAACCCCATCCTTTCCACTAACACTAACCCTAGCCCTAACCTTAACCTTAACACTAACCATAACTCTAGCCCTAACCATAGGCCCTAAAAAAACTAGCACTAATTCTAGCCCTAATTTAGCCCTAACCCTAAACGTACCCCTAACTCTAGACCTGAGACTAACTCTAACTCTCATCCTAGACCTATTTCAGGTTCTTACCCTATTCGTTACCATAACCTTAGCACAAGCCCTAATCTTAGACCTAACCCTAGCCCAACACCTAACCATATATCTAACCATAACTCTAAATCTATCCCTAACCCTAAGCCTAAACCTCACGCTACCCTAGACCTAACATTATTTGAATTATTATAACTAGCCATAACCCTAGCCTTAGCCCTAAAACAAAACCTAGCCATTCCTCTAACCCTAAATGTTAACCTAAACCAAACCCTAACCCTACACCTAGCCATAAAGCCGCAGCTCTAATTCTATTCCTAAGCCTAAAACTAACCCTGACCCTGACTTATATCCTCACACTAACCCCAGCTCTAAATATCACACTAACCCTAAAGATGAAGCTAACAGTAGTCCTTGACAAAAAACTAACCCTAAAACTAACCCTATTGTAACCCTAGTTCTTACATTAGCCATAGCCCTAACCCTAGCCCTAAACCTAACAGAAAAACTAGCCCTAATCTTAGTCCTACACCTAGATGTAACTCTAAATGTAAACTTAACCCTAACACTAACCTAATTCTAACCCTAAACCTAGCCCTAATTCTAGCTCTAACTCTATCATTTACTCTAAGCCAAAATCTATCTGTAATTCTAACCTTAGTCCTAATCCTAAACTTTAGCCTAATCCAAACCCTAACCCTATTACTCGTTCTAACCCTAGACTTCATTCTAGCTCTAACCTAGCCCAAATCCTAAAACTAACACAAATCCTTGATCTAATCATGACTCTCCCCCTAAAACTAGTCCCATCAGTAACCATATACCTAAACCTAAACCTAACACTAGCCATAGACCTGAATTTAATCCTAAATCAAGGCCTAAATCTAGCCCTAGAGCTAAAAAAAACCTTAGCCCTAGCCCTAACCATAACCCTTAAACTAAAGCAAACACTAACCATACCCTTAGACCTAAACCCAGTCCTAATTCTGGATGTAACCCTAACCCGAACTCTAACCTGAACCCTGACCCTGATAGCAACACTAAACATAGCTATAAAACTGACCCTAACCCAAAACCAAAACCTAACAGTAGAACTAGCCATAACCCTAACCCTAAAACTAGCGCTAATCAGAACCCAAGATCTTACATTACCATAGCCCTAACCCTGTGCCTAAACCTAACACAAAACCTAGTCCTAATCTGAGGCCTAAACCTACCCTAAGCTTAACGTTAACCCTAAACGTAGCCCTAACCCTAACCCTCGCCTAACTCCTAAACCTATCTCAAAGCCTAACCCTGAGCCTAAAGTTAACCTATATCCCTAACCATAAACCTAACCCTAACCAAATCCTAACCTTAACCATAGCACTAATCCTAAGTCTAACCCTAACCTTTACCCTAACCCCAACCCTAATGATAATCCTAGCCCTAAACCTAACCCTATCCCAAATCCTAATTGTAAACCTAACCCTAGACCTAAGCTAAACCTAATACTTGCCATAGTCTTAACCCTAACTCAAACCCTAACACTTACCCTAAACCAACACTAAACTTGGCCCTAAATCTAAACATATCCATTACTTATCCATAAACCCTAAAACTAACCTTATCCCAAACCCTAACTTTACATCTAACCCAAAACATTACCCTCAACCTAACCCTTACCCTAGGCCTAACACTAAACCTAACACTCGCCCTAGCCCTAACCCTAGCTTAAACCATAACCCTTACCCTGACCCTAACCTAGCTGTAGCCTTAACCATAACCCTAAATCTAGCCCTAACCCTAAGCCTAACACTACACCTAAATCTAACCCTAGACCTAAGACTAACTATAACTCTCACTCCAGATCTATCCTTATACTAACCCTAATTTTTACCATAAACCTAAACCTAGCCCTAACCCTAGTGGTAACCCTTGCCCTATCTGTACCCTACCACTAACTCTAGATTGAAACCTGACTGTAAATCTAACCCTAAATAAATGCCTAAGCCTAACCCTGAAACTAGACATAACCCTAATGCTACTTCTAAAGTAGCCCTAACCCTAGCCCTAGCCCTATAACAAAAATAAGCCATACCCCTAACCCTTACTCCTAACCTAAACAAAACCCTAACATTGCACATAGCCCTAAAATTAGCCCTAATTCGAGTCCTATTCCTAACCCTAAACCTAACCATGACCCTGACCCATATCCAAATACTAACCCTAGCTGTAAACATCAACCTAACCTTAAACCTAACCCAGGGGTGGGGATGTGGGTCAAGCGGTAGCGCACTCGCCTGGCATGCATGCGGCCCAGGTTCGATCCTCAGCACCACATACAAACAATGATGTTGTGTCCGCCAAAAACTGAAAAATAAATATTTAAAAAAATCTCAAAAAAAAAAAACTAACCCAACACTCCCTAGCCCTAAACCTAATCCTAAAACTAACCCTGATCATAACCCTACTTTTTACATTAGCTGTTACCCTAATACTAGCCCTATACCTAATACAAACATAGCCCTAATCTGAGTCCTAACCTGAGCTTTAACCCTAAACCTAATCCTAAGCCTACTCCAAACCCTAGCCCTTACCCTAGCTCTCACTCTATCCCTTACCCTAAGCCAAGTCGTCACCCTAATGCAAACCCTAGTCTAACCCTAATCCTTAGCCTAACTAAAACCATAACCCTATTACTAGTCCTAACCCTAGTCTTCATTCTAGCTCTATCCATAACCCAAACCCTAACCCTAAACCTGATCCTTTTTTATACCCTAACACTAATCATAGGTCTAAACCTGAACCTAACCCTAAACGGAACCCTAACACTAGCCCTACAGGTAAACTTATCCCTAATCCTGATGCTACGACTAGCCCTAGACCTAAACCTATTTCTAAATCTAGCCATAGCTCTAGCCCTAGACCTAAAGAAAAACCTAGACCTAGCCTTAACAATAACTCTTAACCTAACCCAAACTCTAATCCTACCCCTAAACATAACCCTAGTCCTAATTCTGGCTTTAACCTTAACCCAAACACTAACCAGAACACTTACCTTGACACTAACACTAACCCTAGCTCTATAGATTACCCTAACCCTAAACCTAACCCTAAAACTACAACTAGACATAACATTAACCCTAAAACTAGCCCTAATAATAACACTAGTTCTTATGTTATCCATAGCTCTAACCTATCCAAAAACCTAGCCCTAATCCAAGCCCTATCCTAGCTTTAACCCTAAAACTAACCAAAACCCTAGCACCAACCCTAACCCTAAGCCTAACCTAGAACTAATCCTAACTATTACCCTATCCCTAATCCTAGCTCTAACCCTATCCATCAGCCTAATGGTAACCCAAACTCTTATGCTAACCTGATTGAAACCCTAATCCTATCCCTAACATTAACTCTATCCATTAACCTACACCTAACCTGAACCCTAAACCTAAACCTATCATTACCCTATCCCTAAACCTAATGCTTATTTTATCCCTAACCCTAAACCTGACCTAATCCAAACCATAACCCTGACGCTGACCCTAACAATACCCCTAGTTCTAAATCTGAAATTAAAAAAAATAAACCTAATCCTTACAATAGACCTAGCCATAAACCCAACCATAAAACTATCACTAATGATAACCCTAGATCTGACATTATCCCTAGCTCTAATTCTAGCCCTAACCATAATACAAACCTTAGCCCACAGCCTAGCCAAAAACCTCACTTTAATCACAACCCTAACCCTAACCCTAACCCTAAAGCTAACCATTTTCCTAGTCCTAAAAGTAGATATAATCCCATACCTTACCCTAAACCTAATCCTAACCCTAACTGTAACACTAACTCTAGCCCTAAACCTAGGCCTAAACTTAACCCTAAACTATCCCTAATCGCAGCCTGAATTTAGACCTACCCCTAACCCTAATCCTAAACCTATCCCTTATCATCACCCTAAACCTATTCCTAAAAGTAGTTCTAACCCTAGCTCTATACTTAGCCCTAGCTCAAACCCTATATATAAACCTAGCTCTAAATCTAAACCTAATTCTAAGCCTAAACCTCACAATAACACTAGCCCTAACCCAGCTAATCCTAAAACTAGCACTAAACCTACCCCTAGCCCTAAAACAAAACCGAATCATAGACCTAATCTAAACCTTAAACTAAACAAAACCCTAACCCTACACCTAGCCCTAACCCTATCCCTAATTCTACTCTTAACCCTAAACTGAAAACTAACCCTGACCCTGACTCTGACACTAACACTAATTGTGGCTCTAAACATCATCATAAACCTAAACCTAACGCTAACACTAGATTTAGCCATAACCATATAACTAGCGCTAAACATAACCCTACTTCATACTTTAGTCGTAGCCTTAAGCCTAGCCCTAAACTAACCCCTATCCTAGCCTTAATCTGAGTCCTAAACATATTTTTAACCCTAAAATTAAACCTAGCACTAACCCAAACATTAACCCTAATCCTATACATAACCCTAGCCCTAACCTTATGTGTAACCCTATCCATTACCCAAATGATAACCCTAACCCTTATGCTAACACTAGGCCTAACACTAACCTTGTCAATTACACTAAACCAAACATAAAACCTAAAACTAACCCTGTCATTACCCTAATTCTAAACCTAATGCTAATTCGAGCCCTAAACCTAAACTCTAATTGAACCCAAACTCTAACCCTGTCCCTGACCCTAAAAATAACCCTAGATCTAAATCTTACCCTTATTTTAACCCTAACACTTACACTGGACCAAGCCATAAACCTAACACTAAATGTACCCTAACTGTAACCCTAGACCTGACTTTAGCCCTAGCCCTAATGTTATCCCTAACACTAACACATGCCCTAGACCTCATGCTAGCCCTAAACCTAACCTCAATTATAACTCTAACCATAACCCTAGCCCTAACTCTAATACTAACCCTCACCATAGCCCTAAACCTAGATATAACCACATCCCTTATTTTAAATGTAACCATAACTCTAACCCTAACCCTAGTCATAACCCTTGACCTATCCTTAGCCCTAGCACTAAGCCTAGATTGAAACCTAACTCTAAGTCTATCACTAACTCAATGCCTATGCCTAACCATAAAACTAGCCTAAACCCTAATACTAATCCTAAAACTAGCCTTAGCCCTAGCCCTAACACTAACCCTATCCATAATTTAGCCCTATCTCTAACAATAACCCTAACTCTAGCCCTAAGACTAACTCTAACTCTCACACGAGCCCTATCACTCATTCTAACCCTATCCTTTACTGGAAGTTTAACCCTAGCTATAACCCTAGTCCTAACCCTTGCCCTGTCCTTACCCCTAGCACTAACCTTGGATGAAAATTTAATTCTAAATCTAACTCTAACCCTAAGCCTAAGCCTAACCCTAATACTAGCCTTAACCCTAATACTAATCCTAAAACTATCCCTAATCCTAGCCCTAGCCCTAAAACAAAATCGTACCATAGCTCTAACAATAAACCAAACCCTAACCATAAACCTACCTCTAAACCTAGCCCTAACTCGAGTTATACGCTGAACCCTAAAAATAATCCTGACCCTGACTCTGACACTAACACTAATCCTAGCTCTAAATGTCACCCTAACACTAAAACTAACCCTAACACTAAACCTAGCCCTACTTTTAACAGTAAAATTAGCCCTAATCATAACCCTAGTACTTACATTAGCCATAAACCTAACTATAGCATTAACTTAACCCCAAACCTAGCCCTAACCCGAATTTAACCCCCAATTTAACCCTAACCATAGCCCTAACCATAACCATAACCCTAGACCTAACCCAATCCATTACCATAACCATAACCATAACTCTTACCCTAATGCTAACCCTAGGCCTAAACCTAAACCTATCTCTAATTCTATCCCTATCCATTACCATAAACCTAACATGAACCCTAACACTAACCCTATAGTTACCCTAATCCTAACCCTAATGCTATCCCTAAATTTAAACTATAACCTATCCCAAATCCTAACCCAGAACTTAACCTTAATAATACCCCTAACCCTAAACCTGACCCTAACCCTAATCCTAACCCTTACACTAGATATAGCCATAATCCTAAACCTAAAATTATCTTTCACCATAATTCTAGACCTGAATTTAGATGTACTCCTATTCCTGGCCCTAACCATAAAACAAAACCTAGCCGTCATTCTAGCCCTAATCTAGCCTTAATCAAAACCCAAACCGTAACCGTAGCCCTAACTGTAATTCTAAATCTCTCCCTACCTCTAAACCTAGATATAACACCATCCCTTACCCTAAACTTAATCCTAAATCTAACCATAACTCTAGGCTTTAGCTGAACACTTAGCATAAACCTAATCCTATACCTAATTTAGCTCTATCACTAACTCTAACTCTAATCTTATCCCTAAGACTAAATGCTAACTCTCACACTAGACCTATTACTAGTTTTAACCCTATCCCTTACCATAACCCTAATATAAGCCCTACCCCTTGCCATATCCTTAGTTCTAGCCCAATCCCTAGATCTAACCCTAACTCTAAATCTAACCCTAAGCCTAACACTAACACTAACCCTAACCCTAAAGCTAATCATAAAACTATCCCTAACCATAACCTTAGCAGTAAAACAAAACTGAACAATACCCCTAACCCTAAATCTTAGTTTAAACCAACCCTAACTCTACACCTAGACCTAACCCTAGCCTTAATTTGAGTTCTAACCCTAACCTGAAAACTAACCCTGACCCTAACTCATATCCTAAATTCACCCTAGCTCTAAACACCATCCAAACCTTAAACCAGAACCTAACATTAACCCTAGCCCTTATTTGAGTCCTAACCATAATCCTGACCGTGATTCTTATCCTAACACTAACCCTAGCTCTAAATATCTCCCTAACCTTAAACCTAACCCTAACACTAAACCTACCCCTACCACTAATGCTAAAACTAACCCATTGTAACACTAGTTCTTACATTAGCAATTGCCCTAACCCTAGCCCTAACCCTAACACAAAAACTAGCCCTATTCTGAGCCCTAAACCTAGCTTTAACCCTAACCCTACCCTAACTCTAGTTCTAATCCTAGATCTAACCCTATCCATTACCCTAAGCGAAATCTTAACCCTAATGGTAACCCTAGACCTTTCCCTAATCCTTAGGCTTACAAAATCCTAACCCCACTATTAGTCCTGAACCTAGCCCTCATTCTAGCTCTAATCCTATCCCCAAATCTAATGCTAACCCTGACGCTTATGCTGAGCCTAACACTAATCCTAGTTTTAACCTGATCCTAAACCTAGACCAAATCCTAACATTGGCCCTACCAGTAAACTTATTCCTAAACCTAACCCTATCACTAGCCATAGACTAAAACCTAATCGTAAATCTAGCCTTAACTCTATCCCTAGACCTAAACAAAAAAATAGCCCCAGCCCTAACAGTATCTCTTACCCTAACGCAAAAATTAACAATACCCCTAGACCGAAACCTAGTGCTAATTCTGGTTGTAACCCTAATTCTAACTCTGACCCAAACACTGACCCTGCCTAAACAGTAAATCTAACTCTAAACCTGACTCTAACTGAAAATCTAAACCTAACACTTGATCTAGCCACAACCCTAACCCTAAAACTAGCCCTACTCATAACCATAGTTTTTACATTACCCACAGCCAAAACACTAGGCCTAAACCTAACACAAAACCTAGAGTTAATCCTAGGCCTAACCCTAGCCATAACCCTAACCGAACCCTCACCTTGGTCCTAAACCTATCTCAAAGCCTAACCCCTATTTTAAGCATAAACCTAGAAATATCCCTAAATCTAACCCTAATCCTAGCCCTAATCATAACCTTTACCCTAGGTCTAACCCTAGCTTTAAACCTACCCATTACTCTAAACCTAAGCTTAATCCTATTGGTAACCCTAGCCTTAACCCTAACCATAAACAGAAAACTAACACTAGACTTAACCCTAAACCTGACACTGAACTATGGTTAAGGCTATAGCAAAACACTAAACCTTAATATAAACATAAACATAACCATAGCCTTAACCCTAACCCTAAACCTAAATCTAACCCTAACCCTAAACCTAAAACTAAATCTAACCATATTCATTACCTTAACCCTAACCCTAGTGATAACCCTAGTCCTAACCCTAAACCTAACCATCAACCCACCATAATCATATTCACAGACCTAACCCTGAACCTAATCCTTGCTCTAGCCCTAACCATAGCTCAGAACCTAACTCTTACGCTAAACATAACCTTAACCCAAACCCTAGTTCTAACACTCACCCTAACCCTAATTCAAGATATAATCCTAACCATAAATCTAGCCCTAACCTTAGCTGTAACAGTATCCATTACCCTAATCATAACCCTTACCCCAATGCTAACCCTAGGCTGAACTCTAACCCTATTGTTAACCCCAATGCTATCAATTACCCTAAACCTAACCTCAACCCAAAACGTAATCCTATAATTACCCTAACCCTAATCCTAATGTTAATTCGAGCCCTAAACCTAAACTCAAACCTAAACCAAACCCTAAACCTGACCCTGACCCAAATAATTCCCCTAGCTCTAAACCTGACCCTTACCCTAAACCTAACCCTTACATTAGACCTAGCCAAAAACCTAACCCTAAAACTATCCCTAATCATAACCCTAGACCTGACATTAGCCCTAGACATAATGCTAGCCCTGACCCTAACAAAAATCCTAGCCTTTATTTTAGCCCTAATTATAGCCTAATCATAAACCTAACACTAATCTTAGGCCTAATGCTGACACTAACCCTAGCCCTAATTTAGACCTATCCCTAACCTAACTATAACCGTAGCCCTAAGACTAAATCTAACTCTCACCCTAGCTCCAAAACTAGTTCTAACCCTATCCCTTACCAGAACCCTAATACTAGCCCTAACCCTAGGCCTAACCTTAACCCTTTCCTTAGCCCTTGCCCTAACCCTAACCTTAATGCTATTCCTAAAACTAGTCCTAACTCTAGCCTTAGCTTTAATACAAAACTGAGTCTTAGCCCTAAACCTAACCACTAACCTAGACCAAGCTGAAACCCTACACCTAGCCCTAAACCTAGCCCTAATTCGAGTTTAAGCCAAACCCTAAAATTAACCCTGAACATGACTCTGACCTTAAAACTAACCCTACCTTTAAACATCACCCTAACCTTAAATCTAAACCTAACACTAGACCAAGCCCTAACTCTAACCCTAAAACTAACCCTAATTGTATAACTAGTACTTACATTAGCCATAACCCTAAACCTAGCTCTAACTTAATCCAAAACCTAGCCCTAATCTGAGCCTAAACCCCAGCTTTAACTACAAAGCTAACCTTAACCCTAAAGTTAGCATTAATGATAATTATAACTCTAGCCATAATTCTTGCTCTAACCCTATCCATTACTCTAACCATAATCCTAACCCTAATGGTAACTTAGGCCTAAATCTAACTCTATCCCTAATCCTAACCCTATCCATTACCCTAAACCTAATATGAAACATAAACCTAATCCTATCAGTACCCTAATCCTAACCTTATGCTAATTTTAGCCCTAAATTTAAACCTTAACATGTCACAAACACTAATAACGACTGTGACCCTAATAATACCCTTAGCTCTAAACCTGACCTTAAACCTAAACCTAACCATTACACTAGATGTAGCCATAAACCTATCCCTGAAACTAACTTTAAATGCAACAATTGACCTGAAATTAGCCCGAATCCTAATCCTAGCCCTAAACCTAGCCTTAATCCTAACCCAAACCATAACCCAAGCTTTAATCTTAATTCTAACCCTAACTCTAGCCCTAAACCTAGCTATAACCCCATCCCTTACCCTAAACCTAACCATAACTGTAAACCTAACTGTAACCCTAAACCTAACCCTCACCCTAACCCTAGGCCTAACACTAACACTAAGCCTAGCGCTAATCTTAGCCCTAATTTAAACCTATTCTAACTCTAACACTAGCCTTAAGACTAATGCTAACTCTTGCCCTAGCCATCATCCTAGTTCTATTCTTAGCCCTAGTCCTCACCCTTGATCTAAACCTAACTCTAAATCTAAAGCTAACTCTAAATTTAACTGTAACCACAAGCCTAAACCAAACTCTAACACTAGCCTTAACTGTAATGCTAATCCTAATACTTGCCCTACCTCTAGCCCTAGCCATAAAATAAAACCAAACCATAGCCTAACCCTAACCCTTAATCTAAACCAAACCCTAACGCTAAACTTAGCCTTAACCCTAACTATAAAAGTAACCCTAACCCTGACCCTAACTCTGACCCTAACACTAATTATATCTCTAAACATCACCCTAACCTTTAATTAATACTAACATTAGACCTAGCCTTAACCCTAATGTTAAAACTAGCCTTAATCATAACCCTAGTTCATACATTAGTTGTTGTCCTAACACTATCCCTAACCCTAACACAAATTCTACCTGTAATCCAAGCCCTAAACTCTAGCTTTAATATTAACCCTAACACTAGCAATAACCATAACCATAACACTAGCCCTAACTCTAGCTCAAATCTATCCCTTACCCAAAGCCAAACACTAACCCAAATGCTAACCCTAGTCCTAACGCTAATCCTTAGCCTAACTTAAAATCTAACCATATTACTAGTCATAACCCTAGGCCTAATTCTGACTCTAACCCTAACTCTGACCCTTATTATGACCTTAAGAGTAACCCTAGGTCTAAACCTAACACCAAACCTAAACCAAACACTAACACCAAGAACTAAAGATAATTCTAAATATAGATATAACTCTAGACCTAGACCTAAACAAAAACCTAGCAGTAGCCCTCACAATAACCCTTAACCTAAACAAAACACTAACCCTACCCATAGACCTAAACCTAGTCCTAATTCTGACTCTAACCCTAACTCTAACCCTATCCTGAACACTGACCCTGACCCTATCACTAAACCTAACTTTAAACCTGACACTAACCCCAAACCTAGACCTAACACTAGACCTAGCAATAACCCTAACCCTAAAACCAGCCCTAAACATAACCCCAGCTCTTACCTTATCCATAGTCCTAGACCTAGCCCTAAACCTAATACAAAACCTAGCCATAATCCTAGGCCTAAACTTAGCTCTAAGCATAACCCTCAGCCGAAACATAGCCCTAAACCTAGCCCTAACCCTAAACCTCGCCTTAGACCTCACCCTAGCTCAAAGCCTAACACTTACACTGAACATAACACTAGCCCTATCCTAAACCCTAACCCTAGTCCTAATCCTAATGTTAACCATAGCCAGAATGTTAGCTCTAACAATACTCATTACGCTAAACCTAACCCTAACTCTAATTGTAATCCTATCCCTAATACTAAACCTAACTCAAACCATAAACCTAAACCTAGACCTAACCCTAAACCTAACACTTTCCCTAGCCCTAACCCTTGCTCAAACACTAAAACTTACCCTAACCTAACCATAACCCTAGCCCTAAAATTAACACTTACCCTAACACTAACACTTACACTAAACCAAACCCTAACCTATCCCTAAATCTAACCCTAATCCTAGACTTAATCCAAACCATAACCTAGCCCTAACCCTAGCTCTAAACCTATCTATTACACTAAACATAACCCTCACCCTAATGTTAACCCTAACTCTATCACTAAACCTAACCCATCCATTACCCTAAACATTAACTGACATCTAAACTCAACCTTATCCATTACCCTAATCCTAAACCTAACCCTATTGCTAATTGATATGTAATCCTAAACCTTAACCAAAACCAAACGCTAACTCTAACCCTAATAATACCCCTAGCTCTAAAGTTGACTCTGAATCTAAACCTAACCCTTAACTAGAACGTAATCCTATAATTTAGGTTAGGTTAGTCATAACCTAACCCAAAAACTATTCTTAACCGTAACCCTAGACCTGATATTAGAACTAGCCCTAGTCCTAGCCCTAACCATGACAGAAAACCTAGCCCTCATCCTAGCCCTAAACCTAGCCTTAATCCCAATTTGAACCATAAACCTAGGCCTAATCTTAATTCGAACCCTCACCCTAGACCTAAACCTAGCTGTAACCCCAACTATTCACCTAAAATTAACCCTAACCCTAATGGTAACTCTAACTCTAGACCAACCAATAGGTCTAACCCTAACACTAACCTTAGCCCTAATTTAGCTCTAATGCTAACCCTAACCCTTACCTCAAGCCTACTCATAAGACTAACTCTAACTCTCTCCCTAGCCATATCCCTAGTTCTAACCTTATTCCTTACAGTAATCCTAACCTTAGCCCTAACTCTAGCCCTAGCCATAACCCTATATCTAAGCCTAAATCTAAATCTAACCCTAACCCTAAGCCTAAACCTTACCCTAATACAAGCCCTACTCCAAAATCCAGCCCTAATCCTAGCCCTAACCTTAAAAAAAATAAAAATAAAAATAAAATAAAATGATCTATAGCCCTAATCCTAACCCTTAACCTAAACCAAACCCTAACCCTACATCTAGCCTAAACTTTAGACCTAATTCAAGTCCTAACCCTAACCCTAAAATTAACCCTAACCCTGACCCCGACCCTAACACTAACCCTAGCTTTAAACATCACCCTAACCCTAAAAATAACCATAATACTAGATCTAGGTCTAACCCTAACCCTAAATCTAGGAATAATTTTAACACTAGTTTATACATTAGCCATAGCCCTAACACCAGCCATAACCATACTCAAAACCTAGCGCTAATTCAAGCCATAACCTTAGCTTTAACCCTAACCCTAAACCTAACCCTTAGCAAAACCTAGCCCTAAAACTTACCCTAACCCTCTTCAGAATCCTAACCTTAACCCTAGCCCTATCACTAGTTCTAACCGTATACAATACCCTAACCATATCCATAACCCTAATGGTAACCCTAGGCCTCAACCTAACCTTATTCCTATCACTAAACTTATCCATTACCCTAAAGATAACCTGAACCCTAAACCTAACCCTATCATTACCCTAACAGAAACATAATGCTAATTTGAGCCCTGACCTTAAATCTTAAGCTAACCACACCCTAACTCTGATCCTTTCCATAATAATATACCTACCTCTAACCCTGACCCTACCTCTAAACCTTATACTAGACCCAGGCATAAACCTAAACCTAAAACTATCCCTAACCATAAACCTAGACCTGACATTTTTCCAGCCATAATCTTAGCCCTAACCTTAACACAAACCATAGCCCTACCTCTAACCTTAACCTTAACCCTAGCCCTAATATTAACCATAACCCTAGCCCTGAACTTAGCTCTAAATCTATCAATTACTCTAAACATAACCTTGATTCTAATGCTAACCCTAGGCCTATATCTAATCCTATCCCTAACCGTAACCCTATCCATTATGCTAAACATAACCTGAACCCTAAACCTAAATCTATCATTACCCTAACCAAAACTTTAATGTTAATTCGAGCCCTAACCCTACACCCTAACCTAAACAAAACCCAAAACCCATCTCTGACCCTAATAATACCCTTAGCTCTAAATTTGATGCTTCCCCTAAACCTAACCCTTACACTAAACAGGCATAAACCTAACCCTAAAACTATCCCTAAATGTTAGCCTAGACCTGAATTTGCCCTAACCCTAATCCTAACCCTAACCCTAACCCTAACCCTAACCCTAACACAAACCCTAGCCTTCATCCTAGCCTTAAACCTAGCCTTAATCATAACCCTAACCCTAACCATAACCCTAATTCTAACCCTCACCATAGCCTTAAATGTAGCTCTATCCCCATTGCTTACACTGAACCTAACCCTAAGCCTAAAACTAACCCTAGGCCTCAACATAACCATAAACCTAGCCCTAATCCTAGCCCTAATTAAGCCCTATACCTAACCCAGTCCCTAAGCCTAGCCCTAAGACTAACTCTCACTCTCACCCTAGCCGTATCCTTATTTCTAACCCTATTCTTTACCATAACCCTAATCCTAGCCATAAACCTAGACCTAACACTAGCCCTATCTTAGCCCTTGACTTAATGCTAGATCTAATCCTAGCTCTAAATCTAACTCTAAACTTGAGCCTAAACCTAACCCTAACACTAGCCCTAAACATAATGCTAATCCTAAAACTAGCCCTAACTATAACCCTATCCCTAAAACAAAACTGAGCCATTGCCCTAACTTTAAAACTTAACCTAAACCAAAACCTAAACCTACACCTAGCCCTAAACTTATCCCTCATTCTAATATAAACCCTAACACTAAAACTACCCCTTACCTTGAATTTGACCCTAACACTAAACAAAGCTGTAAACATCACCCTAAACCTAAACCTAACCCTAACACTAGACCTAAGCCTAACCCTAATCCTATAACTAGCCATTATCTTAACCCTAGTCCATACATTGGCTGTAACTCTAAACCTAGCCCTAATCCTAACAAAATGTAGCCCTAATCTGAGACCTATCCCTAGCTTTAACCCTAACCCTAAATCTAGCTCTAACCCTTACCCTAAAAGTATCCCTAACCCTAGCTCTAAACCTATCCCTTATCATAAGCCAACCCTAACACTAATACTAACACTAGTCCTAATCCTAATCCTTAGCCTAACCCAAACCCTAACCCTATTAATATTCCTAACCTTAGCCCTAATTCAAGCTCTAAGCATAAACCAAACCCTAACCCTAACCCTGACACTTATTCTGATCCTAACAATAACTGTAGGTTTAAACCTGATCCTAACCCTAAACCTAACCCTAACACTAGCCATACACCTAAACCTAATCCTAAACCTAGCTATATCTCTAGCACTAGACCTAAACAAAAACCTAACCTTAGCCCTAATGAAAACCTTAACCTAACCCAAACACTAACCCTACCCCTACACCTAACCCTACTGATATTTCTGGCTTTAACCCTAACCCTAACTCTAACCCTAACACTGACACTGACCCTAACACTAACCCTAGCTCTAAATATCACACTAATGCTAACCCTAACGTAACACTTGGCCTGGCCCTAACCCTAACCCCCAAACTAGCCCTAATTGTAATCCTAGTTCATACATTAGCTGTAGCCATAACCCTAGCCCTAGCCTAACCCAAAACCTGGCCCTAATCCGAGTGCTAACCCTAGCTTAAACCCTAACCCTAACCCTAGCCCTAAACCAAACCCTAACCCTAGCACTAACCTAGCACTTACCCTATCAGTTACCTTAACCCAAACCCTAACCTTAATGCTAACCCTGGTCCTAACCCTAATCCATAGCCTAACCCAAACTCTAACCCTATTGCTAGTCCTACCCTAACTCTCATTCTAGCTATAACCCTAATCCAAACCCTAACCAAAATACTAACTTGTATTCTGACCCTATTAATAAATGTAGATCTCAACCTGACTCTAACCCAAACCCGAACCCTAACATTAGCCTACAGGTAATCCTACACCTAAGCCTAACACTAGCCCTAGACTTAAACCTAATCTTAAATCTAGCCATAAATCTATCCCTAGACCTAAAAATCAACCCAGCCCTAGCCCTAACAATAACCCTTAATCTAACCCAAACACTAACCCTACCCCTAGACCTAACCTTAGTCTGAATTTTGGCATTAATCCAAACACTAACTCTAACCTGAACACTGACCCTGACCCTAACATAAACCTAGCTCCAAAGCTGACCCAACCCAAAACCTAATCCTAACACTAGATCTAGCCATAACCCTAATCCTAAAACTAGCCCTAATCATAACCCTAGCTCTTATATTACCCATGGCCCTAACCCAGAGCTAAACCTAACACAAAACCTAGCACTAATCCTAGGCCTAAACCTAACCCTAAGTGTAACCCTAAACCTACCCCTAACTCTAACCCTAACCCTATCCCTCCCCTTAGACCTAACTCTAGCTCAAAGCCTAAATATTAACATAAACATAACCCTAGCCCTATCCCAAACCCTAACCTAACCCTAGCCCTAATCCTAACCTTAACCAAAGCTCTAACCCTATCCACTATTCTAACCATAGCCCTAATCCTAACCATAACCCTAGTCCTAACACTAGTTGTAACCCTATTCAATACCCTAAACAAAATCCTAACACTAATGCTAACACTAGGATTAATCCTAACCCTATTGCAATCCCTAAACCTATCCATTACCCTAAACCTAACTTGAACTCTAACCCTAACCCTATTCATTACCCTAACCCTAACTCTAATCCTAACCCTATTTTGAGCCCTAAACCTAAACCTTAATCTAAACCAAATGCTTAGCCATACTCTGACCCTAATAATACACCTAGCTCTAAACTTGACCTTTACTCTAAATCTAACCCTTGCACTAGACCTAACCATAAACCTTAATTTTTATTACTAAATATTTTTAACTATTACTAAATTTTTTTAACTAAATTCATCGGTAAGCATAACCCTAGACCTAACATAGCCCTAATTCTAGCCCTAACTCTAACATGAACACTAGCTCTCATCCAAGCCCTAAACCTATCCTTAATCATAACCCTAACCCTAATTCTAACACTTTCCCTAGCCCTACACCTAGCTATAATTCCATCACTTACCCTAAACCTAACCCAAACCCTAACCCTAACACTAACTCTAGCCCTAATATTAACCCTAGGCCTAAGCCTAACACTAACCCTGCCCTAATCCTAACCCTAACCCAAACCCTAACCCTAACCCTAACCCTAGCCTTAAGACTAAATATAACTCACACACTAGCTCTAATTCTGACCCTATCACTTACCGCACCCTAATCCTAGCCCTAAGTCTAGAATAACCCTAGCCCTAAACTTATGCCTTGACCTAACCATAGATCTAAACTTAACTCTAAACCTAACCCTAACTCAAAGGCTAAACTTATTTCTAACACTAGCCAAAAAACACTAATGCTAAATCTAAAACAAGCCCTAACCCTAGGCCTAGCCCTAAAACAAAACTGAGCCATATCTATAACCTTAACCCTTAACCTAAACAAAACCCTAAACCTCCATTTAGCCCTAAAACTACCCCTAATTAGAGTCCTAACCCTAACCCTTAAATTAACCCTGAACCTGACTCTGACCTTAACACTAAACCTAACTCTAAACATCATCCTAACACTAAACCTTACCCTAACACTAGACCTAAACCTAACTCTAATTGTGAAACTAGCCCTAATTATAACCCGGGTTGTACATTAGCCATAATCCTAAACTGAATGCTAACCAAAATCTAGCCGTAATCCAAGATCTAACCCTAGTTTTAACTCTAACCCTAACACTGGCCCTAACCCTAATCCTAATCCTAATCCTAGTTCTAACCCTAGACTTTACCCTGTATCTTCCCCTATTCACAACCCTAAATCTACTGCTAACCCTAGTCTTAATCCTAATCCTTACCCTAACCCAAACCCTACCCTATTACTAGTCATTAACCTAGCACCTCATTCTAGTTATAACCATAACCAAACCCTAAGCCTAACCCAGACCATGATTCTGAATGTAACCCTAAACCAAACCCTAACACTAGCCCTACCCATAATCCTATACCTGAACCTAATCCTAATACTAGCACTAGAAATAAAGCTAATCCTAATTATAGCCATATCTCTCACCTATAACCCAAACAAAAATCTAGCCCTAGCACTAATGATAACCCTTAACCTAACCCCAAAACTAATCTGACCTTTGGCCCTACCTAGTTCTAATTTGGGCTTTAAACATAACCCTAACCCTAACCCAAATACTGATCCTGACACAAACACTAACCTTAGGTTTAAAACTGATCCTTGGAGCTCCAGTGGCACAATCAGTTTGCGTGTGGTACTTATAAAACTGATCCTGACCAGAAACCAAAACCTAACACTAGACCTAGGCATAACCCTAATAATAACCCTAGACATTACATTACTATAGCACTAACCCTAGCTCTAAAATTAAATCTAGCCCTAATCCTAGGCCTAAAACTAGACCTAAGTGTAACCCTAACCCTAACCCTAGCCATCATGCTAACTTTAACCCTCGCCTTAGACCTAATCCTAGCTAAAACCCTAACCCTAACCCTAAATATAAACTTACCGTATCCCTAAACCTAACTCTAACACTAGCCCTAATCATAACATTAACACTAGACCTAATACTATCTCTAAAATTATCCATTACACTAAACCTAACCCTAACCCTAATGATAACCCTAGCTCTAACCCTAACTGTAAACCTAATCCTAGACATAATCCTAAAACTAACCCTTGTCATAGCCCCAACCCTAGATCAAACGCTAACCCTTATTCTAACCTAAACCCTAGCCCAAACCATAACACTAATCCTAAACCTAAAACTACCCCTCACTCTAACCTTAAATCTAGCCCTATCCATTACCCTAACTGTAATGATAACCTAAGCCCTAACCCTAACAATAACCCTAAAACTAAAACTAACCTTAACCCTAACCCGTCATCTAACCAACCTAAATCTAATGATAATATTAGCCCTAACACTAACACTAATCTTAACATTAACCATAAATCTAACCCTAGACCTAACCCTAAAACTAACCCTCACCTTAGCATTAATTCTAGCTCAAAACATAACCCATACTCTAAACCTAACTCAAAACCTAGCCCTAGCCTTAGCCCTAATCTTAACCCTAACTCTAGCCCTAATCCTAACCAAAACTCTAGCCTTAACCCTAGCTCTGACACTATCCATTACCCTTAAAATAACCCTAACACAAAGGCTAACCCTAGGCATAACCCTAACCCTATCACTAACCTATCACTAAACCATTACCCTACTCTTATCCTGAATCCTAAACCTAACCCTATCCATTACCCTAATGTTAATTCTAACCCTAATGCTAACTTGATCCCTAACCCTAAACCTTAGCCGAATCCAAGTAAAAGCCTGACCCTGACCCTAAAAATACACATAATTCTAAAACTGACCCTTACCCTAAACTTAACCCTTATAGCCATGAACCTAACCCTATAACTATCCCTAGCTGTACCCATAAACTTGACATTATCCCTAGCCTTTAAACTTGCCCTAATCCTAACACAATACCTAGCCCATATCCTATCCCCAAACCTAGCCTTAATCCTAACACAAACCTAACCCTAGCCCTAAACCTAATTCTAATTATTGACCTAGTTCTAAACCAGCTATAATCCCATCCCTTCCCCTAAACTGAACCCTAAACCTAACCCTAAACACCCCTAAACATAGGCCTACGCTTAACACTAACCAAAGACTTATTCCTAGCCCTAATTTAGCCCTAACCCTAACCCTAACGCTAGACCTAAGATGAACACTAACACTCTCCCTAGCCCTATTTCTAGTTCTAACCCTATCCCTTATTATAATCCAAACACTAGCCCTAACCTTAGCCTTAACTCTAGCCATAGCCCTAACACTAGAATTAACCATTACTCTAAATCTACCCCTAAGCCTAAACTCACCATAACACTAGCAATGACAATAACACTAATTGTAAAACTACCCTTAAATTTAGCCTTAACCCTAAAACAAAACTGAGCCATGGCACTAATCTTAATCCTTAATCGAAAGCATATCCTTACCCTACATCTAGCCCTAAGCCTACCCCTAATTCGAGTTCTATCCCTAACCATAAAACTAAACCTGACCCTGATTCTAACACTAACACTAACCCTAGTTCAAAACATCACATTAAACTAAACCTAATCCTGAAACTAGACTTAGCCATAACCCTAACTAGCCCTAATTGTTACCTTAGTTCTTACATTAGCCATCTCCCTAACCTTAGCCCTAACGTAACAGAAAACATAGCTATAATCTGATATTCAACTCTAGCTTTAACTCTAACTCTAACCCTAAATTTAGCCCTCTCCCTTACCCTAAACCTAACACTAGCTTTAATCCTTGTGCTACCCTAAACCTAACACTAAACTTATCCCTAACCCTAACCATAACCATAGTCCTAACACTAGCTCTAACCTATACATTTTTCTAACCCTAACCCTAATACTAATGCTAACCCTCGGCCTAACGCAACACTATCACTAACCCTAACCTATACATTACCCAACCTAACCATATCCATTACCCTAATTCTACCCCTAACCCTAATGCTCATTTGAACCCTAACCCTAAACCTTAACCTAAACCAAACCCTAACCCTGACTCTATAAATACCCCTACCTCTAAACCTGACACTAACTCTCATCCTAATTCTTACACTATACCTAGCCATAAAACTATCCCTAAAACTATCACTAACCATAACCCTAAACCTGAAACTATCCCCAACCCTAATGTTAGCCCTAATCCTAACATAAACCCTAGCCCTAGTCCTAGACATAACACTAGCTTTAATCCTAACCCTAAACTTCACCCTAGTCTTAACCTTAATTTATCCCTCACCCTAGCTCTAAACCTAGCTGAAACATCATACCTTACCCTAACCCTAACCCTAATCCTAGAGCCAAAACTAGGCCTAACCCTAACACTAACCCTATCCCTAATCCTAGCCCTAATTTAACTCTAACCTTAACCGTAACCCTAACTCTAGCCCTAAGACTAACTTTAACTGTCAACCTATCACTTACCGTAACCCCAAACCTAGTGCTAACCCTAGACCAAATCTGAGCCCTAACCTTCGCCCTTTCCCTAACCCTAACTCTAAATATAACCCTAATCCTAAGCCTAAACCTCACCCTAACACTAGCCATAACACAAAAGCTAATCCTAATACGAGCCTTAACTCTAGCCCTATCCCTAAAACAAAACCAAGCCATATCCCTAAATGTAACCCTTAATGTAAACCAACCCTAATCCTACACCTAGCCCTAACCCTAAAGCTAATTCGAGTCCTATTACTAACCCTAGAACTAACCCTGAACCAAACATGGGCCTTAACACTAATCCTAGCTCTAAATATAATTGTAACCCTAAACCTAACACTAACACTAGACCTAGACATAACACTAACCCTAAAACTAGCCCTAATTGTAACAGTAGTTCTTATATTAGCCATAACCCTAATGCTAACACAAAACCTAGCCCTAATACGAGCCCTAACCCTAGATTTAACCCTGAACCTAAACCTAAACCTTGCCCTAACCCTAACCCTAAGCCTAGCCCTAATCCTAGTGCTAACCCTATCACTTCTCCTAAGGCAAACTCTAACCCTAAACTTTTCTAGTCTTAAACCTAATCCTTAGCATTCCCAAACCCTAACTCTATTACTAGTCCTAACCATAGCCCTAATTCTAGCTCTAACCCTAACCCAAACCCTAACTATAAACCTGAATTTATTCTGAGTTTAACACTAACCATAGGTCTAAACCTGACCCTAAACCTAAACCTAACCCTAACACTAGACTTAGGCCTAAACCTAATCCTTCATCTAGTGATAACTTTATCCCTAGCCCTAAACAAAAAACTAGCCCTATCCCTAACAATAACCCTTAACCTAACCTAAACAAGAACCCTACTCCTAGACCTAATCTTAGGCTTACTGCTGGCACTACCATAAAACTAACCCTAACCTGAACAGTGACCCTTACGCTAACACAACCCTAGCTCTAAACCTTATCCTAACAAAAACCTAAGCATAAAGCTAGACCTAGCCATAACCATAACTCTAAAACTAGCCATAATCATATGTCAAACCCTAGCTCTAACTCTATCCATTACTCTAACCATAACTTGAACACTAATGCTAACCTAGCCCTAACCCTAAATATAACCCAAACTCTGAATCTAACCCTAAACCTTTCACTAGCCTAAACCCTAGCTCAAACTAAATCCCTAACCCTTAAACTTAACCTAACCCTAACACTAACCCTTGGCCTAAATCTAACCCTAACCTTAACCCTAGCCATAACACTAGGTCTAACCCTACCCATTACCCTAACTCTAACCCTAATGATAACTCTAGCCCTAACCTAAAGCTACCCTAACTCTATCTGTAAACCTAACCCTAGACATAACCGTAAACCTAACACTTACCATAGACCTAACCCTAGCTCAAACCCTAACCATTACCCTAAACCTAATCATAACCCTAACCCTAAACTTAATCCTAAACCTAACCCTAACCCTAACCCTAAACTGACATCTAAATCTATCCAATACCCTAAACCTAATGATAACACTATCTCTAACCCTAACACTAATCCTGACCTTAACCATAACTCTAAACTAGACCTAACCCTAAACCTAACCCTCACCCTAGGGCTAACCCTAGCTCAAACCCTAAACCGTACCCTAAACCTAACCCTAACCCTATCTTTAGGCCTAAACTTAACCCTAACTATAGCCTTAACACTAACTATATCACTAGCCCTAACCCTAGTTCTAACCCTATCTATCACCCTAAACATAACCCTTACCCTAATGCTAACCCTAGGCCTAACACTAACCCTATCACTAAATCTAACCCTATCAATTACCCTAAAGCTAACCTGAACCCTAAACCTAACCCTATCATTACCCTAGAACTAACCCTCATGGTAATTCAAGCCCTAACTCTAAATCGTAACCTAAAACAAACCGGGAACCTTTCCCTAACCCTAATAATACCTCTAGATTTAAACCTGACCCTTACCCTAAACCTAACCCTGACTCTAGACCTAACAATAAACCTAACCCCAAATGTGTCCCTAACCATAACCCTAGACCTGACATTTGTCCTAGCCTTAATTCTTGCAATAAATCTAAAATAAACCCTAGTGCTCATCCTACTCCTAAACCTAGCCTTATTACTAACCCAAATCATAGTTGTAGCCCTAACCATAATTCTGACCTTTGACATAGCCTCAAACCTAGCTATAACCCAATTCCTTCCCCTAAAAGTAACCCTATCCCTTAACGTAAACGTTAGACTAACACTAGGCCTAAATGTAACACAAAACCTAGACCTAATCCTTGCCCTAATTTAGCCTTAAACCTAACCTACCGTATCCTTAATGCTCTTACCCTAGCCCTATTTTTAGTTATAACCCTATTCCTTGCCATAACCCGAACACTTGCCCTAACCTTAGCCTTAACCCTTTCCCTAGCCCTAATCCTACATCTAAACCTAACTCTAAGCCTAAACCTCTCACTAACACAAGCCGTAACACTAACACTAATACTAAAACTAGCCCTAACTTAGCCCTAACCTAGCCCTAGCACTACAACAAAATAGAGTCATATTCCTAACCCTAAACCTTAACCTAAACCAAACCCTTACTCTACACCTAGCCCTAAACCTACCTCTAATACCAGTTCTATCCCTAATCCTAAAATTAAACCTGACCCTGACTCTGACTCTAACACTAACCCTAGGTATAAACATCACTCAAAACCTAAACCTAAACCTAACACTAGACCTAGCCCTTACTCTAAGCCTAAAATTAGCCCTAATCGTAACCCTAGTTCTTACACTAGCCGTAGCCCAAACCCTAGCCCTAACCTAACCCAAAACCTAGCCCTAATTGGAGCCCTAACAATAGCTTTAACCCCAACCATGACCCTAATCCTAGCCCTAACACTTACCTTAAATCTAACCCTAACCCTAAACTTAATCCTAGCCCTAAACCTAACCATTACCCTAGCCCTAACCATAGTTGTAACCCTATCCATTACCCTAACCCTAACACTAATGCTAATCCTAGGGTAACCCTAAACCTATTTCTAACCCTAAACCTATCCATTACCCTAAACATAACCATATCCATAACCCTAAACGTAACCCTAACCCTAACGTTACTTTAAGTCCTAAACTTAAAAATTAACCTAACCGAAACTGTAACACTGAACCTGACCCTAAAAATACTCTTAGCTCTTAACCTTACCCTAAACCTTAACCTAAGCATTAAACTATACCTAGCCATAATCCTAACTCTAAAACTATTCCTAACATAATCCTAAACCTGACATTAGTCCTAGCCCTAATGCTAGCCCTAAACCTAACACAAACCCTAGCCCTAATCCTAGCTCTAAATGTAGCCTTAATCTTAACTCTAATCCTAACATTAGCCCTAACCCTAATTTTAACCCTGGACCTAACCCTAAAACTTGCTATAACATCACACCTAACCCTAACCATAACCCTAAACCTAGCCCTAAACTTAGGCCTGGCCATAATAGTAATTCTAGCTCTAATCCAACCCTAATTAAGCCTTAACCCTAACACTAAACATAAACCTAACCTTAACCCTGAGACTACTCTAACTCTCGCCCTAGCCCTATCCCTAGTTCTAACCCTATTCTTTACCATAACCCAAAACCTAGCCTTAACCCTAGCCCTAAACCTTGCCCTAACATTCGCTCTAGTCCTAAACCTAGATCTAACCCTAACTCTAAATCTAATCCTAACCCTAAGCCTAAACCACAACCTACCACTAGCTCTAACCCCTACACTAACTTGAATTCTAGCCCTAAACCAAGACCTAGCCCTCAAACAAAACCAAGACATAGCACTAACCCTAACCCTTAAATTAAACCAAACCCTAACCCTACACCTAGCCCTAACCAAGCCCTAATACACGTCCTAACCCTAACCCTAGACCTAATACTTACCCTGACTCTGACCCTAACACTAACTCTAGCTCTAAAAACCACCCTAACTATAAACCTAACCCTAACATTAGACTTAACCTTAAACCTAACCCTAAAAATTGTCTTTATTGTAATGCCATTTTTTAGCTTAGCCATAGCCCTAACCCTAACACAAAACCTAGTCCTTATCTGAGTCCTAACCCTAACTTTAACCCTAACCCTAATCTTAGCCCTATCCCTAAGCCTATCCCTAGATCTAATCCTTGCTATAACCCTATCCCTTACACAAAGTCAAACCCTCACCCTATTGCTACCCCAGTCCTAACCCTTATCCTTAGCCTACCTTGAACCCTAACTCTATTACTAGTCCTATTGTTAGCCCTCATTCTAGCTCTAAACTTAACCTAAACCCTAACCCAACTGTGAACTTTATTCTGACCCTAATACTAAACCTAGGTTTAAACCTGACCCTAACCCTAAACCAAAACTTAACACTAGCCCTACTGGTAACACTATATATAATCCTAAAAATAACACTAGCCCTAGACCTAAAACTAATCCTAAATATAGCCATAATTCTAGCCCTTGCCTTAACAATAACCCTTAACCTAACCCAATAACTATTCATACACCTAGACCTAACCCTAGTCCTAATTATGTCTCTAACCCTAACCCTAACCCTAACCCAAACACCGACCCTTACCCTAACACAAACCCTACTTCTAAATTTTATCCTAACCCCAAAACCAACCCTAACACTAGACTAACCCTACAACTACCTATAAACATAACCCTAGCTCTTAGATTACCCGTAAACCTAACACTAGCCCTAAGCCTCATACAAAACCTAGCCCTAATCTTAGCCCTAAACCTAACCCTCAGCATAACCCTAACCCTAAAACTAGCCCCAATCCTAAACTTAACTCTCGCCCTAGCCATAACCCTAGCTCAAACCCTAAACCTTACCATAAACATAACACTAGCCGAAGTCCTAAACCTCACCCTAACTATAGCCCAAATCCTAACTGGAACCATAGCCCAAACCCTAGCTCTAACTCTATCCATTACCCTAAACATAACCCTAAACCTAATGCTAACCCTAGCCCTAACCCTAAACATAACACTACCCTAGCCCTCGGCCTAGCCCTAACCCTAGCTCAAACCCTAAAACTTATCCTAAACCTAACCCTAACCCTAACCATAAAACTAATCCTAACTCTAACCCGACATCTAAACCTATCAACTACCCTAATCCTAATGATAACCATACTCCTAACACTAACCGTAACCATAACCGTATACCAAACCCTAAACCTAACCCTAGCCCTAACACTAACACTATGTCAAACCATAAACCATATCCTAAACCTAACCCTAACCCTAACAATAACCCTACACCTAACCCTGACCCTAACCCTAATTCTAGCCCTATTCCTAACCATAACTCTAGCCTTAACTCTAGCTCTAACTGTATAAATTACCCTATTGATAATTGCACCCCTAATGCTATCCCTAGGCCTATCCCTAAACCTATCACAAACCCTAACCATATTTATTACCCTAAACATAACCTGAACCTTAAGCCCAGCCCTATCCATTACTCTACACCTAACTCTAATGTTAATGCTAATTTGAGCCCTAAACCTAAACCTTAACCTAACCCAAACTCAAAATCTGACCCTGACCCTAATAATACCCCTATCTCTAAAACTGACTCTTTCCCTAAACAAAAACCTCAAACTAGACGTAGCCATAAAACTAACCATAAAACTCTTTCTAACTGTAACCTTAGACCTGATATTAGCCCTAGGCCTAATTCTTGCGCTAAAACTAACACTAAGCCTAGCCCTATTTCTAGCCTTAAACCTAGCCTTAATCCTAACATGAACCATAACACTAGCCCTAAACCTAAAGCTAATCCTAAAACTAGCCTTAAACATAACCCTAACCCTAGCACTAACCCTAAAACTTCACTTAAACCAAACCCTAAGACTACACCTAGACTTAACCCTAGCCCTAATTCAAGTCTTAATCCTAATCTTAAAAATAACCCTGACTCTAACTCATATCCTTACACTCACCATAACTCTAAACAAGACCCTAAAAATAAATCGAACCCTAACCCTAACCCTAGCCCTAATTCGAGTCTTAAACCTAACCCTAAAACTAAGCTTGACCCTGACTCATATCCTAACACTAACCATAGCTATAAATATCACCCAAACCTTAAACCTAACCCTAACTAAAGACCTACCCCTAACCATAACCATAAAACTAACCCTAATTTTAACCCTAGTTCTTACATTAGCCATTGTCCTAACCCTAGCCTTAACCCTAACACAAAATCTAGCACTAATCTGAGTCCTAAACCTAACTAAACCCTAAGCCTAACCTAACCCCAACACTAACCCTAGCTCAAAGCCCAAACCTTGCCTTAAACATAGACCTAGACCTATCCCTATCTCTAACCCTAACACTAGCCCTAATCCCAAAATTTACCCTAATCATTAAACCTAGCTCTAAACCTACCCATTACTCTAACACTAATCTTAATCTTATTGATAGTACTAACCAAACCCTAATGCTAACCTTAACCCTAACCAGAAATCTACCCCTAGACATAAAACTAAATCTAACACTCGCCATAGCCCTAAATGTAGCTCAAACCCTAGCTTAATCCTAAACTGAAATCTAACCCTAACCCTAAATCTAACCGTGTTCATTACCCTAACCCTAACCTTAACCTAATACTATTCCTAGACCTAACCTTAAACCTAACCCTCACCCTATCCCTAACTCTAGCTTAAAACCCAACCCTTACGCTAAACATAACCCTAGTTCTAACCATAACCCTAACTTTAACTTAAAACCTATTCCTAACCATAATCCTAGCTCTAACCTTAGCTCTAAACTTATACATGACCCTAACCATAACCCTTATTCTAATGCTAACTGTAGGCCAAACTCTAACCCTATCGCTAACCCTAACCCTGTGAATTACCCTAAACTTAATCTGAACCCTAAACCAAATCCTATCATTACCCTAACCAAAAAACTAATGCTAACTTGAGCCCCAAATCTAAATCCTAACCTAAACCAAACCCTAACCCTAACCCTAACCATAATAATTCCCCTAGATCTAAACCTTACCCTAATAATTGTCCTAGCTCTAAATTTGAACCTTACCTTAAAACTAACTCTTACACTAGATGTAGCCATAAACCTAACCCTAAAATTATCTTTAATCATCACCCTAGATCTGATATTAGCACTAGTCCTAATCCTAACCCTACCCCTGAAACAAACTCTAGTTCTCATCTTAGCCCTAAACCTAGCCTTAATCATACCCTAACAATAACCCTGCCCCTAACCCAAATTCTAACCCTCACCCTAACTCTAAACCTAGATATAACGTCATCCATTTTCCTAAACTTAATGATAACCCTAAACCTAATGCTAGTTCTCAGCTGAACACTAACCCTAGCCCTAATCCTAGCCCTAATTTAACACTATCCCTAACCCAATCCTAACTCTAGCCCTAAGACTAATTCTAACTCTCACACTAGCCCTATCCCTAGTTCTCACCTTCTACCTTACCATAACCCTTACCCTAGCCCTTACCCTAGCCCTAACCCTTGCCCTTTCCCTACTCATAGCCCTATCCCTAGATCAAACCCTAACTCAAAATGTAACTCTAACACTAAGCCTAAGCGTAACACTAACACTAGCCCTAACCCTAACACTAATCATAAAACTAACCCTAACCCTAATACTAGGACTAAAACAAAACCAACCAGTGGCATTAACCATAAACCTTAAGTTAAATCAAACCGTAACACTACACCTAGACCTAACCCTAGCCCTAATTCTAGTCCTAACCTTAACCTTAAAACTTACACTGACCATGACTCATATCCTAACACTCACCCTAGCTCTAAACACCACGCTAACCTTAAACCGAAACCTAACAGTAACTGCAGCCTTAATTTGAGTCCTAAACTTAACCAGAAAATGAACCCTGACCCTGACTCCTATCCTAATACCGCTCTTGCTGTAAATATCACCCTAACCTTAAACTTAACCCTAACATTAGAGTTCTAACCCTAACCCTAAAACTAACCCTAATTGTAACCCTGGTTCTTACATTAGCAGGTGCCCTAACCCTAGCCCTAACCCTAGCACAAAACTAGCCCTATCTGAGCCCTAAACCTAGCTTTAACCCTAAACCTAGCTCTAATTCTATCTCTAACCCTAAGCAAAACCCTAGCCCTAATGGTAACCCTAGACATATCCTTATTCCTTAGGTTAACCAAAACCCTAATCATATTAATAGTCCTAAACCTAGTCCTTGTTCTAGCTCTAACCCTCTCCCAAACCCTAACCCTAATCCTGACCCTTATTCTGACCATAACACTAACTCTAGGTCTAAACCTGACCCTAACCCTACACCAAACCCTAACAGTAGACCTACAATTAACTTATACCTAAACATAACCCTATCACTTGCCCTAGACCTAAACCTCATCCCAAATCTAGCCTTAACTCTAGACCTAGACCTAAACAAAAACCTAGCCCTAGCCTTAACAAAAACTCTTAACCTAATGCAAAGACTAACTCTACCCCAGACATAAATCTAATCCTAATTCTGACTTGAACATTAAATCTAATTCTAACCTGAACACTGACTCTGCCTTTAACACTAAACCTATCTCTAAACCTGACCCTAACTGAAAATCTAAACATAACACTAGACCTAGGCATAACCCTAACTCTACAAATAGCCCTAATTATAACCCTTGCTCTTACATTACACATAGCCCTAACCTTATGCCTTAACCTAACACAAGACCTAGAACAAATCCTAGGCCTAAACCCAGCCCTAAGCGTAACACTAGCCCTAACCCTAATCCTAAACCTAGCTTTAGTCAAAAACCTAGCTCAAAGCCAAAGCCTTAACCTAAATATAAACTAAGACCTATCTTTAACTCTAAAATTAACCCTAGCCCTAATCCTAACCTTAAACCTAGCCCTAAACCTAGCTCTAGACCTACTCATTACCCTAACCCTAACCCTAGCCCCATTAATAGTCCTAACCCTAGTCCTCAATCTAGCACTAACCCTATCCCAAACCCTAATGCTAACCCTGACCATTATTCTGACCCTAAAACTAACCCTAGGTCTAAAACTTACCCCTACCCAAGACCAAACCCTAACACTAGCCCTAGACCTAAAGCTAATCCTAAATCTAGCCTTAACTCTAGTCCTAGACCTAAACAAAAACCTAGCCCTAGCCCTAACAATAACCCTTAACCTAACCCAAACACTAACCCTACCTCTAGACCTAAACCTAGTCCTAATTCTGGCTAACTCTAACTCTAACTCTAACCCAAACACTGACCCTGCATTTAAGAGTAAACCTGTGGTTAGGGATGTGACTCAAGCGGTAATGTGCTCACCTGGCATGCATGGGGCGCTGGGTTTGATGCTCATCAACACATAAAAATTAAAAAAAAAAATAAAGATGTTGTGTCCACTGAAAACTGAAAAATAAATAGTAAAATTCTCTCTCTCTGTCTCTTCTCTCTCTATCTCATAAAAGAGAGTAAACCCACCTCTAAACCTGACCCTAACTGAAAATCTAAACCTAACACTAGACGTAGCCATAACCTTATCCCTACAACTAGCCCTAATTATAATCCTAGCTTTTACATTACCCATAGCGCTATCCTTATGCCTTAACGTAACACAAAACCTAGAGTGAATCCTAGGCCTAAACCTAGCCTTAAGTGTAACACTAACCCTAACCCTAGCCTTAGTCCTAAACCTAGCTCAAAGCCTAACCCTTACCCTAAGTATAAACTTAGACCTATCCCTAACTCTAAACCTAAACCTAGCCCTAATCCTAACCTTACCCCTAGCCCTAAACCTAGCTCTAAACCTAACCATTACCATAACACTAACTCTAACCCTACTGATAACCCTAGCAATAACCCAAATCCTAACCCTAACACAAACCCTAACCCTAAATGGAAAACTAACCCTACACCTAACCCTAAACCTAACACTCGCCATAGCGCTAACCCTAGTTCAAACCCTAACCCATACCATAAAACTAAACATACTAATAGCCTTAACCCTAACCCTAAAACTAAATCTAACCCTAACCCTACACCTAAACCTATATCTAACCATATCCTTTACCCTAACCCTAATTCTAACCCTAATGATAACCCTAGCCCAAACCCTAACCCTAAACCTACTGTAATCCTATCCCTAGACCTAACACTGAACCTAAACTTTGACATAGCCCTAGATTTAACTCTAGCTCAAACCCTAACCCTTACCCTTAGATAACCTTAGCCCAAACCTTAACCCTAATCCTAGCCCTAATCCCAACCATAACTATAGACCAAACCCTAGCTCTAACTCTATCCATTACACTAAACATAAAACTAAACATAATGCCCTAACCCTAACCCTAACACTACCTTTATCCCTATCTCTGATTCTAACCTGAAACCTCACCCTAGCCCTAACTCTTAGAAATCCCTGACCCTTACCATTAACCTAACCGTAACACTAACCCTAAGCCTAACCCTAACCCTAGCCCTAATCCTAAACTTAACCCTAGCCTTAACCCTAGATCTAAACCACCAATTGCCCTAACCCAAACCATAAACCTCATGATAAACCTTGTTCAAACCATAAACCTACTCTAACCCTAATGGTAAATCTAATCCTAGGCCTAAACATAAAACTAAACCTTGCCATAGTCCTAAACCTAGCTCAAACCCTAACTCTAGTCCTAAACCTAACACAAATCCTAAACCTAACCCCACATCTAACCCTGTCCATTACCCTAAACCTAATGATAATCTAGCCCTAACCCTAATCCTAGACCTAACCCTAAACCTAAATCTAGTCAGCACTAACCATAGCTCAAGCCCTAACCTGTACCCTAAACCTAACCCTAACCCTAGCATAAACCCTAATTCTAACCCTAACTCTGTTCCTAATTCTAAACAAAACCCTAGCCCTAACCCTAGCTCTAACCCTATCCATTAACCTAACGGTAACCATAGACCTAATATTAACCCTAGGCCTAACCCTAACCCTATCCATTACCCTAAGCCTAAATTAAACCCTTACCTACCCGTATCCATTTCCCTAACCTTAACTCTAACCCTAATGCTAATTTGAGCCCCACCCCTAAACCTTAACCTAACCCAAACCCAAACCTGACCCTGACCATTATAATACCCCAAGCTCTAAACCTGAACCTTACCCCAAACCAAACTCTGACACTAGACGAACCTTACCCTAAAACTATCTCTAACTGTAACCCTAAACCTAGTATTAGCCCTAGCCCTAATTCTTGCCATAACCCTAACACAAATGCTAGCCCTCCTCCTAGCCCTAAACCTAGTCTTGATCCTAACCTGAACCCTAAATCTAGCCCTATCCCTAATATTATCCCTCACCATAGTTCTGAACCTAGCTATAACCCTATCTCTTCCCTTAAACCTAACCTTAACCCTAACCCTAGACCTAACACTAACACTAACCCTAGACCTGATCCTAGCCCTAATTTAGCACTAACCCTAATTCTAACACTAGCACTAAGTCTAAATCTAACAATCGTCCCTGCCCTAATCATAGTTCTAACCCTATCCCTTACCATAACCCTAACACCTGTCCTTGCCTTAGCGATAACCGTAGCTCTAGCTCTAACACTAGATCTAACCATAACTGTAAATCCAAACCTAATCTTAAGCCTAAACCTCACACTAACTCTAGCCTTAACACTAACAATAATCCTAAAACTAGCTTTAACCTAGTCCTAGGCCTAAAACAAACCGAGCCTTAGCCCTAACCCTAAACCTTAACCTAAACCAAAACCTAACTGTACACCTAGCCCTAACCTTAGCCCTAATTCCCCTCCTACCCTAACGCAAAAACTAACCTTGACCCCGATTCTGACCCTAACACTAACCCTAGCTCTAACATCACCTTAAAAATTAAACCTAACTCTAAAACTAGACCTAGCTCTAACACTAATCATAAAACTAGCCTTAATCATAACCCTAGATTTTTTTAGCTCTAGCATTAATTCTAACCCTAACCTAACCCAAAACCTAGCCCTAATCCGAATCCTACACCTCGTATTAAATTTATCCCTAACCATAGCCCTAACCAGTACCCTAAACCTAATCCTATCCCTAAAACTCCCCTAACCCTAACCCTAGCCTTAATCCTAACCATAATACTAGCCCTAAACCTAGCTCTAACCCTATCCATTACCCTAACCATAAACCTAATCCTAATGCTAACACTAGGATAACCCTAACCCTATCTCTAACCCTAAATATGTACATTACCTTAAACCTAACCTGAACCCTAAACCTAACCATATTTATTACACTAACCTTAAATCTAACCCTGATGCTAATTTGAGTTATTAACCCAAAACTTCACTCTGATCATGACCCTAATGATAACCCTATCTGTAAACCTGACCCTAACTCTAAACCTAACCCTTACACTGGAACTAGCCATAAAACTCACTGTAAAAATAACCCTAACCATATATCTAGAACTGACATTAGCCCTAGCCCTAATCCTAGCTCTAACCCTAACAAAAAACCTAGCCCTAATCCTAGCCCTAAAACTAGCCTTAATACTAACACTAACCCTAGCCCTAACCATATTTTGACCCTCTCCCTAAATCTAGCTATATCATACCTTACCCCAATGCTAAAACTAACGTAGCCCTAATCCTTGCCCTAGCCCTCACATTAACCCTAGTGCTAATCCTCGCACTAATTTAGCCCTAACACTAACCCTAATCCTAGCCCTAAGACTAACTATAACTCACACCCTAGACCTAACCCTAGTTCTATACATATCCCTTACCATAACCCAAACCCTAGCCCTAAAACTAGACCCAATCCTAGCCATATATTTTGCCCTAGCCCTAAACCTAGATCTAACCCTAACTCTGAATCTAACCCTAACCCTAAAACACTCTAACAATAGCCCTAACCCTAATGCTAATTGGAAAACTAGCCCTAACCCTAGCCCTAGCACTCAAACAAAACCGAGTCATAGGCTTCACCCTAATCCTTAACCTAAACCAAACCCCAACCCTACACCTAGCCCTACACCTAGCCCTAATTCAAGTCCTAACCCTAACTCTAGAACTTACCCTGAGCCTGACACAGACTCTAACATTAACATTAGCTCTGAATTTCCCCATAATCTTAAACCTAACCCAAACACTAGACCTAGCCCTAAAGCTAACCAGAAAACTAGCCCTTATTGGAACCCTAGTTATTACACTAGCCACAGCCCTAACCCTAACAAAAAACCTAGCCCTAATCTGAGTCCTAACCCTAGATTTAACCTCTAACCCTAACCTTAACCGTAGCCCTATCCCTAACCCTAACACAAGCCCTAACCCTAGATATAACCCTATCCCTTACCCTAAGCCAAACCCTCACCTTAATGCTACCCTAGTTTTAACTATAATTTTTATCCTACCCCAAACTCTAACTCTAATACTAATACTAACCCTATCCCTCATTCTATCTCTAACCCTAACTGAAATCTTAACCCTTACTCTGAACATTATTCTGACCCTAATACTAAACTTAGGTCTAAGCCTGACCCTAACCCTAAAACGAATATTAACAAATAGCCCTACCAGTAAACCTATACCTAAACCTAATCATAACACTAGCTCTAGACCTAAACCTAATACTAAATATAGCCATAACTCTAGCCCTAGCCTTAAACAAAAACCTAACCTTAGCCCTAACAATAACTGTGAACCTAATGCAAAGACTAACCCTACCCTAGACCTAATCCTAGCTGTAATTCTGGCCCTAACCATAAACCTAACACTAACCTGAACACAGACCACTAGTATAAAACAAACCTTAGCTCTAAACCTTATCTTATTCAAAACTTAACCATAATACTAGACCTATTTATAACCCTAACCCTAAAACTAGCCATAACCAAAACCTAGATCTTACATTACACATAGCCCTAACACTAGCATCAAACCTTAAACAAAACCTAGCCTTAATCCTAGACCTTAACCTAGCTGTAACATAACCCTAACCATAACCCTATCCCTAAACCTAAACCTAATGGTTGCCCTAGCCCTAGTACTAGCTCAAACTCTAACTCTTACCATAAACATAACCCTAGCCCTAACCCTAACCCTAAACCTAGCTTTAATCCTAATTGTAATCATAGCCCCAAACCCAGCTCTAACACTATCTTTGCATTAGGTTCATAAACAAAACCCTAACCCTATGCTAACCGTAGCCATAATGCTAACCCTAACCCTAACCATATCTCTGACTCTAACCTTAACCCTTGTCCTAGTCCTAACTCTAGCTCAAACCCTAACACTTACCCTAAACTTAACCCTAACACTAACCCTAGGCCTAACCCTAACCCTAGCCCTAATCCTAACCTTAACACTAGCCCTAACAACTAGCACTAGCCCTATACATTACCCTGAATATAAGCCTAACCTAAATGCTAACCCTAGGCCTAACCCTAACCCTATCAATAACACTAATCATATACATTACTCTAAACCTATCCTGAATCCTATACCTAACCCTATCAATTACTCTAACCCTAACCCTAACCCTAATGCTAATTCGAACCCTAACTGTAAACTTTAACCTAAATATAAACCTAAACCAGACTCTGACCCAATAATACACCTAGCTCTAAACTTTACCCTTACCCTAAACCTAACACTTACAATAGACCTAGCCATAACCTAACACTAAAATTATCCCTAATGATAACCCTAGACCTGACATTAGCCCTAGCCCTAATCCTAGCCTTAACCCTAACACAAACCCTAGTCCTAATCCTATCCACAAACACAGCCTTAATCCTAACCCAAACCCTCCCCCTAGCCCTATCCCTAATTTTACACCTCTCTCTAGCCCTGAACCTAGTTATAACTCCATCGCTTCCCCTAAAACTAACATAATCCTAACCCTAATGTTAACCCTAACCCTAGTGTAAAAATAGGCCTAACCCTAACACTAACCCTAGTGCTAATCATAGCCCTAATTCAGCCCTACCCTAACCCTAGTTCTATGACTAACTCTAACTCTCGCCATAGCCCTATTTATATTTCTAACCCTATTCATTACCGTAACCATAACACTAGCCCTAACCTTAGCCCTAACCCTAGCCATAGACCTAACCCTAGATGTAACCATAACTCTACATCCAACTCTAACTTTAAGCCTAAACCTCACCCTACCACTATTCCTAACACTATTATTAATTCTAAAACTAGCCCCAACCCTAGCCCTAGCCCTAAAACAAAACCGAGCCATTGCTCTAACCCTAAACCTTACCCTATATCAAACAGTACCCCTATAACTAGCCATAACCCTAGCTGCAATTGGAGTCCTGGGCCTAAAACTAAACTTGACCCTGACTCTTATTCAAACATGAACCCTAACACTAAAGCTAATGCTAACAAAGACACAGCCCAAAACCTAACCCTAAAACTAACCCTAATTGTAACCCTAATTCTTACATTAGCCATAGCCCCAACCCTAGCCCTAACCCTAACACAAAAATAGCCCTAATCTGAGCCATAAAACTAGATTTAACTCTGTTCTTAATTATAGCCCTAAACCCAAACTTAACCCTAGCCCTAAACCTAGGTCTAACCCTATCCCTTACACTAAGCCAAACCCTATACATAATGCTAACCCTAGTCCTAATCCTAATCCTTAGCCTAAACCAAACCCTAACCCTATTACTAGTCCTAACCCTAGCTGACATTCTACTTTTAATGATAACACAAAACCTAATTCTAACCTTCACCCTTATTCTGACCCTAGCAGTAATTAAAGGTGTATACCTGAACATAACCCTAAACCAAACCCTGAAACTAGCCCTACCAGTAAACTTATACCTAAAACTAACCCTAATACTAGCCCTAGACCTAAACATACTCCTAATTCTAGCGATAACTCTAGCCAAAGCTGAAACAAAAACTTAGTCCTAGCCCTAACAATAACACTTAATCTAAACCAAACATTAACCCTATCCCTAGATCTAACCTTAGTCCGTATTCTGGCTCTCATCCTAACCCTAACTCTACCCTGAACACTGACCAAGACATTAACAATAAACCTAGCTCTAATTTTGACCCTAAACCAAATCTAAACCTAACAATAGATGTAGCCATAACCCTAACAGTAAAACTAGCCCTAATTAGAACTATAGGTATAACAGTACACCATAGCACTAACCTTAGGCCTAAACCCAACAAAAAACCTAACCCTAATCCAAGGCCTAAACCTATCCTTAGCATAACTCTCACCCTAACCCTAGCCCTAACCCTAACACTAACCCTCACCTTAGTCCTAACCCTAGCACAAAGCCTACCCTTAGATTAATCATAACCCTAGCCCTAACCAAACCCTAACACTAGCCCAAACCCTAGCTCTAACCTTAGCCATTACCCTAACTCTAAACCTAACCCTAATGATAACCCTAGTCCTAACCCTAACTGTAAACCTATCCCAAAACATAAACCTAACGTGAAACCTGAACCTAAACCTAACCCTTGCCATAGCACTAACCTTAACTCAAACCATAACCCTTACCCTAAACTCAACAGTAAACCTAGCCCTAAACCTAACAGTAACCCTAAAGCTAACCTTATATCTAACCCAATCTATTACTCTAAACCTTAACTTAACCCTAATTAAAACCCTAGCCCTAACCATAAACCTAACCTGAACATAAACATAACCCTAACCCTAGCCCTAACATTAACACTAACCCTCGCCCTATACCTAAAGCTACCTTAAAACCTAACCTTTATACTGAACCTGACCCTAACCCTACCCAAAGGTAGGGTTACTAGCCCTAAACCAAACCCTAACCCTAACTTTAGCCCTAATTCTAACCATAACTCTAGCCCTAACCCTAGTTCTAACCATATATATTACCCTTATGGTAATCCAAATCCTAATGCTAACCCTAGGCCTAACCCTAACCTTATCACTAACCCTAAACCTCTCCATTACCCTAAACCTACCCTGAACCCTAAACCTAACCCTATCCATTACCCTAACCCTAACCCTAATGCTCATTTGAGCCCTATCCCTAACCCTTAAACTAAAACAAACCCTAACCCTGATCCTGAACCTAAAATTACACCTAGCTCTAAAAATGACCCTTACCCTAAACCTAACCCTTAAACTAGACCTAGCCACAAACCTAACTCTAAATCTTCCCCTAATTGTAACACTAGACCAGACATTAGCCCTAATCCTAATTCTAGACCTAACCCTACAACAAACCCTAGCCCCCATTCTAGCCCTAAACCTAGACTTAATCATAACCCTAAACCTAACACTACCCCTGACCCTAATTGTAACCCTCACCCTACCTCTAAACCTAGCTATAATGCCATCGCTTACACTAAACTTATTCCTAACCCTAAGGCTAAGCCTAATCTGAACACAAACCATAGCCCTAATTTTAGCCCAATTTAGCCCTATCCCTAACACTAACCATAACCCTAGCCCTAAGAATATCTCTCTCATCCTAGACCTATCCCTAGATTTAACCCTAATCTTTACTGTAACCCTAACCCTAGGCCTAACCTTTTCTCTATTCTTAGATCTAGCCATAAACCTAAATGTAAACCTAACTCCAAATTTAAACCTAACCCTAAGACTAAGCCTAACACTAACCCTAGCCCTAACACTAATGATAATCATAAAACTAACCCTAACCCTAAACTAGGACTAAAACAAAACCAAGCAATAGCCCTATCCCTAAAACTTAACTTATACAAAATTCTAACACTACTACACCTAGACCTAATCCTACCCCTAATTCGAGTCCTAACCCTAACCTAGAAACTAACCCAGACCCTGACTCATATTCTATCACTCACCCTAGCTCTAAACTCCACCTTAAAGTTAACCCAAACCCTAAGAGTAAGCCTAGCACTTATTTGATTCAAGCCTTAACTGTAAAACTAACCCTGACCCTGACTCATATCCTAACACTAACCCTAGCTATAAATATCACATTAACCTTAAACCTATCTGTAACACTAGACCTACCCCTTCCCCTAACTCTAATTGTAACTCCAGTTCTAACATTAGCCATTTCCCTAACCCTAGCCCTAACACTAACAAAAAAGCTAGCCCTAATCTGAGCCCTAAAACTAGATTTAACCCTAACCCTAACCCTAAATCTATCCTAACCCTAGCTCAAACCCTATCTCTTACCCTAAGTGAAACCCTAATCTTAATCATAATCCTAGACCTATCCTTAATCCTCAGGCTAACCAAAACCCTAACCCTATTAATAGTCCTAACCCTAGCCCTTACTCTATCTCTAACCCTATCCCAAAGCCTAATGCTAACCCTGACCCTTATTCTGACCCTAACACTAACCCTATGTCTAAAATTGACCCTAACCCTAGTTCAAACCCTACCACTACCCCTACTGGTAACCTTATACCAAAACATAACCCTACCACTATTTCTAGACCCTATCGTAATCTTAAATCTAGCCTTAACTCTAGCCTAGACATAAAAATCCTAGCCCTAGCCCTAAAAATAACCCTAAATCTACCTCAAACACTAACCCTACCCCTAGGTCCTAATTTTGGCTGTAACCCTAATTCTAACTCTAACCCGAACACTGACCCTGCCTTTATCACTAAATCTACCTCTAAACCTGACCCTAACTGGAAACCTAAACCTAACACTAAACCTAGCCATAAACCTAACCCTAAAACTAACTCTAATCATAATCCTAATTCTTACAGTTTCCATAGCCCTAACCCTAGGCCTAAACCTAACACAAAATCTAGAGCTAATCCTAGGCCTAAATCTAGCCTTAAGTGTAACCCTAACCTTAACCCTAGCCCTAACCCTAACCTAAACCTTGCCTTAGTCCTAACCCTAGCTCAGAGCCAACCCTTACCCTAAACATAAATCTAGACCTTTCCCTAATTCTAACCCTAACCCTAGCCCTAATCTTAACCTTAACCCTAGCCCTAAACCTATCTCTAAACCTACTCATTACCCAAACCCTAACCCTAAACCTATTGATAACCCTAGGCCTAACCCCAACACTAAACTTAACTGGAAAACTAATTCTAGACCTAAACCTAAGCCTCACACTAGCCATAGACATTACCCTAGCTTAAATCCTAACCCTTAACATAAACCTAAACATAAACATAGCGCTAACCCTAAACCTAAACCCAAATCTAACAATAACCCTAACTCTGAACCTACATCTAACTGTATCAATTACCTTAGCCATAATCATAATCCTAATGATAACCCCAGCCATAATCCTAATCCTATCCATAATCCTACCATAATCCTATTCCCAGACCTAACTCTAAACCTAACCCTCGCCCTAGCCCTAATCCTAGGTGAAAACCTAACCCTTATGCTAAACATAACCATAACCCTAACCCTACTTCTCACCATAATCCTAACTCTAAACCTAACCTATTCCTAACCATAACGCAAGCCCTAAACATAGTGCTAACCCTATCCATTACCCTAACGATAACCTTTACCTTAATGGTAATCCTAAGCCTAAACCTAACCCTATCAATAACCCTAAACCTAAACTGAACCCTAATCCTAACCCTATCATTACCCTAACCCTAAAAGTAATGCTAATTTGAGCCCTAACCCAAAACACTAACTTAAACCAAACTCTAACCCTGACCCTGATGCTAATTACTCCCCTAGCTCTAAACCTGACCCTTACCCTAAACCTCACCCTTACATTAGACCTAGCCACAAACCTAACCCTAAAACTATCCCTAACCATAAAACTAGACTTGACATTAACCTAGCCATAATCCTAGCCCTAACCCTAACAAAAACCTCAGACCTTATCCTAAGGCTAGTCCTAAACCTAGCCTTAATCATAACACTAACCCTAGACCTTACCCTAACTCTACCGTAGCATTAATTTTAGCCCTAATTTAGCCCTATCCCTCACCCTAGACCTAACCCTATCCCTAAGACTAACTCTAACTCTCACCTTAGCCCTGTACCTAGTTCTAACCTTATCGCCTACAGGAACACTTATCCTAAACCTAACTCTAGCCCTAACCCTAGCCCTAGCTTTAACCCCAGATCTAACCATAACCCTAAGCCTAAACCTAAAACTAACACTATCCCTATCCCTAAACTAATATTAAAACTAGCCTTACCTTACCCCATGCCCTAAAGCAAAACCAAGCCATAGCCCTAACCATAACCATTAACGAAAAACAAACCCTAAACCTACTACTAGACCTAATCATAGCTGTAATTCGAGATTTAAGCTGAACCCTAAAACTAACCCTAAACATAACTCTGACTCTAACATTAATCCTAGTGCTAAACATTACCCTAACCCTAATTCTAACCCTAACACTTAACCTAGGCCTAACCCCAACAATAAAACTATCCCTAATCATAATTGTATTACTTACATTAGCCATAACCCTAAACCTAGCCATAACTTAACACAAAAATCTGGCCCTAATCTGAGCCCTAATCCTAGATTTAATCCTAACCCTAACTCTAACTATAGCCAGAATCATAAGCATAAACCTAGCCCTAACCCTAACTCTAACCCTACCATTTAACATAACCATAATCCTAACCCTATGCTAACCCTAGCTCTAAACCTAACCCTATCCTTAATCCTAACCCTATGCTTTACCCTAAATCAAACCTTACCCTAAACCTCTCCCTATAATACCCTAAACTTAACCCAACACTAATTCAAGGCATAACTTTAAACCTTAACCTATCCCAAATTCTAACCCAGCCCCTGACCCTAATAATACCCTTAGGTCTAAACATGACACTAACCTGAAACCTAACCCTTACACTACATGTAGCCATAAACCTAATCCAAAACTATCTTTAAACATAGCCCTAGACCTGATATTAGCCCTAGCCCTTATCCTAGCCCTAACCCTAAAAAAAAAAAAAAAAAAAAAAAAAAAAAACGTAGCCTTCATCCTAGCCCTAAACCTATCCTTAATCATAACCCTAAACCTAACCCTACCCCAACCCTAATTCTAACCCTCACCTTACCTCTAAACCTAGCTATAACACCAACCATTACCCTAAAATTAACCCTAACCCAAACCCAAATTTTAGGTCTAAGCTAAAGACTAACCCTAGCCCTAATCCTAAACCTAATTTAAACTTAACCCTATCCCTAACCCTAACTCTAACTCTATCCCTAAGATTAACTCTAACTCTCAAACTAGCCCTATCCATAGTTCTCACCCTATCCCTTACCATAACCCTAACCCTGGCCCTAACCCTTACCCTGTCTTAAATCCTAGCCCTAATCCTAGTTCTAAACCTAACTCTAAATCAAACCCTAACCCTAATCCAAAGGCTAACACTAACACTAGCCCTAATACTAAAGCTAATCATAAACTAGCCCTAACCCTAACCCTAACAGTAAAACAAAACTGAGCAATAGACCTATCCCTAAACTTTAACTTATTCCAAATCATAACACTATGCCTAGACCTAACCCTAACCCTAATTTGGGTCCTAACTCTAAAATTAACACTAACCCTCACCCTGACTCATATCCTAACACTATCCTCAGCTCTAAATATAACCCTAACCTTAAACCTAACCCTAACACTATACCTATCCTTAACCCTAACCCTAAAACTAACCCTAACTGTAACCCTAATTCTTAAATTAGCCTTTGCCCTAACCCTAGAACTAACCATAACACAAAAAGTAGCTGTAACCCGAGCCATAAACCTAGCTTAACCCTAACCCTAGCCCTAACCCTAGATCTAACCCAATTACTTACCCTAAACCAAACCCTAAATCTAATGCTAACCCTAATCCTAACCCTAATCTTAGCCTAACCCAACCACTAACCCTATTACTAGTCCTAAACTTAGCTTTCATTCTAGCTCTAACAATAACCCAAAACCTAAAACTAACCCTGCCCTTATTCTGACCCTAAAACTAATTGTAGGTCTAAACCTGAACCTAACCCTAAACCAAAGCCTAACACTAGTTCTACCACTAATCGTATACCTAAACCTAACGGTACAATTAGACCTAGACCTAAACCTAATCATAAATCTAGCCATAACTCTAGCCCTAGACCCAAAGTAAAACCTAGATCTAGTCCTAACAATAACCCTTAGCCTAACCCAAACACTAATCCTTCACCTAGACTTAATCTTGGTCCTAATTCTGGCTTTAACCCTAACCATAACCCTATCCTGAACATTGAAACTGACAGTAACATTAACCCTTGCTCTAAACATTACTCTAACCCTAAACCTAACCCTAAAACTATACCTAGTCCTCTAATTAACCATAAACGTATCCCTAATCATAACAGTAGTTCCTACATTAGCCGCAGCCCTAACCTATCCCCAAAATAGCCTCAATCCAAACCCTACCTTAGCTTTAACCCTAATGGTAACCGTAACTGTCACCCTATCCTTAAATCTAACCCTAACCCTAAGCCTAACCCTAGACCTAATCTTAAGCATAACCCTAGTCCTAACCTTAGCTCTAACCCTATCCATTACTCAACACCTAACCTGAACAATAAACCTAACCCTACCGTTACCATATCCCTAACCCTAATGCTAATTTGAGCCCTAATGCCTAACCTTAACCTAACCCAAACCCTAATCCTGACCCTGTTCTTGGCTCTAATAATACCCCTAGCTCTAAACATGACCCTAACCATGAACCTAACCCTTACAATAGACCTAGACATAAATCTAACACTAAAACTATCCCTGACCATAACCCTAGACCTGACATTAGCCATAGCCATAATACTAGCCTAACCCTAACACAAACCCTAGCCCTTATTTTAGCCCTAAACATAGCCTTAATCATAACTCTAACCCTAACACTAGGCCTAACCCTAGGCCTAACCCTAACACTAACCCTAGCCCTAATCTTAACCATAATTTAGCCCTTCCCTAACCCTAGCACTAAGACTAACTCTAACTCTCACCCTAGTCCTATACATAGTTCTAACCCTATTCCTTACCATAACCCTTTACTCAAACAAATCCTAACACTAAGCCTAAACCTAAACTAACACTAGACCTAACTCTAATGCTAATCCTAAAACTAGCCCTAACCCTAGCCCTAGCCCTAAAACAAAACTGAGTCATAGTGCTAACCTTAATTCTTCACCTAAACTGAACCCTAACCCAAACCATAATGCTAGCCAGAATTTGAGTTTTAAGCTGAACCCTAAAACTAACCCTGACCCTGATTCTGACACTAAGATTAACTCTAGCTCAAAACATCACCCAAACCCTAAACCTAACCCTAAGCCTAAACCAGGCCTAAACTTAACCTTAAAATTAGCCCTAATTGTAAGCCTACTACTTTCATTAGCTGTAACCCTAACCCTAGCACTAACTTAACCCCAAACCTAGTCCTATTCCTTGCACTTAACTGAGCTGTAACCCTAACCCTAACCCTAGTCCTAAAATAAGCCTAAACCTTACCTTATCCCTATTCCTATCCATATCCATTACCCAAAACCTAACCTGAACACTAAACCTAATCTTATCATTACCCTAACCCTAATTCTAACACTAATTCGAGCACTAACTGAAACCTTAACCTATTCCAAAACCCTACCCAGATCTTGACCCTAAAAATGTCCCTAGAACTATACCTGACTCTAACCCTAAACCTAACCTTTACACTAGAGGTAAGTATAATCCTAACTCTAAAAGTATCTTTAACCAAAATTCTAGACCTGAAATTATGCCTAGCCCTAATCCTAGCCCTAAACCTAAAACAAACCATAGCCCTCATCCCAGCCATAAAAGTAGCCTTCATCATAACCCTAACCATAACCATAGCCCTAACCCTAATTCTAACCCTCGCCTTACCTCTAAACCTAGCTATAATGCCATCCCTTAGCCTCACCTTAATCCTAACTTTAACCCTAACTATAGGCTAAAGCTAAACACTAACCCTAGCCCTAATCCTAGCCCTAATTTAGACCTATCTCTAACCCTAAACCCAAACCTAGACTTAAGACTAACTCTATCACTTGCCCTATCCCTATCCCTTGTTCTAACCCTATCCCTTACCATAACCATAACCCTAGCCCTAACCTTTGCTCTATCCTTAATCATAGCCCTAATGCTAGATCTAAACCTAACTCTAAATCTAACCCTAAACCTAAACCTAAGCCTAATACTCTCACTAGCCCTAACACTAACGCTAATCATAAAACTAGCACTACCCCTAACCCTTGAATTAAAACAAAACTGAGAGATAGCCCTAACCCTAAACCTTAACATAAACCAAACCCTAACATTATGCCTAGACCAAACCTAACCCTACTTCGAGTCATAAACCTCACCTTAAAACTAACCCTGAGCCTGTCTCATCCTAATATTCACCCTGGCTCTAAAGATGACCCTAACATTAAACCAAAACCTAATAGTAACCCTAGCCCTAATTCAACTCCTAACCCTAACCCTAAAACTAACCCTGACCCTGCCTCCTATACTAACACTAATCCTAGCTCTAAATATTAACTAACCTTAAACCTATCCCCAACATTAGACTTACCCGTAACCCTAACTCTAAAACTAACCCTAATTGTAACCCTAGTTCTTACATTAGCCATAGCCCTAACCCTAACACAAAAACTAGCTCTAATCTGAGCCCTTAACCTAGCTTTAACCCTAACCATAACCCTAACCATAGCCCTAAACTTAGGTCTAATGCTATCCCTTAACCCAAGTGAAACCCTAAACATAAGGGTAACCCTAAACCTATCCCTAATACTTATGCTAACAAAAACCCTAATAACACTGCTAACCTTCGCCCTCATTCTATATCTAACACTATACCAAATGCTATCCCTAACATAGACCCTTATTCTGACCCTAACCCAAGACCAAACCTACAACTAAACCTAACACTAGCCCTAACTCTAACCCTAATGCTTATCCTAAAACTAGCCCTAACTCTAGCCCTAGCCCTATTCCAAAACCGAGCCATAGCCCTAACTCTTACGCTTAATCTAAACCAAACCCTAATCCTACACCTAGCACCTAACACTAGACATAATTCGAGTTTTCAGCTGAATCCTAAAACTAATCCCGAACCTGACTCTTACACTAACACTGACCTTAGCTATATACAACAGTCTAACCCTAAACCTAAACCTAACACTAGACCTAGCCCTAACCCTAACTCTAAAACTAGCCCTAATCATAACACTCATACTTAAATTAGTTGTAACCCAAACCCTAGCCCTAACTTAACCAAAAACTTAGCCCTAATTCAAGCCCTAAACCAAGCTTTAACCGTATCCCTATCCCTAAACCTAACCCTAAACCTAGAACTAATAATAACCATAACCCAAGCCATAAACTTCATTCAAACCCTATCCATTAGACTAACCCTAACCCTAATGCTAATCTTAGGCCTAAACCTAACCCTATCCCTAATCCTAACCCTATCCATTACATCTGAAACTTAAACCTAACCCTATAATTACCCTAAATCTAACCATAAATCTAATTCAAGCCCTAACTTTAAACCTTAACCTATCCCAAACACTAATTGCGACCCTGACCCTAATAATACCCTTAGCTCTAACCCTGACACTAAACCTAAACCTAACCCTTACACTAGATGTAGCCATAAACCTAATCCTAAAACTATCTTTAACCATAATACTAGACCTGAAATTAGGCCTAGCCCTAATCCTAGCTCTAAACCTAGGCTTAATCCTAACCCAAATAATAACCTATGCCCTAAGCCTAATTCTAACCCTAGCCCTAGCTCTAAATCTACATATAATCTCTTCCCCTACCCTAAACCTAACCATAACCCTAAACCTAACCATAATCTTAAACCTAACCCTAACCCTAGCCCTAATACTAGGCCTAACAATAACACTAAGTCTAGCAGAAACCTAGCCCTAATTTAGTCCTAAACTAACACTAACCCTAACTCTAAGACTAACTCTAACTCTTGCCCTAGCCCTAGCTAGCCCTAGTTCTATCCATAGCCCTAGCCATTAGCCTAGATCTAAAACTAACTCTAAATCTAAACCTAACTCTAAATTTAACAGTAACTATAAGCATAAACTAAACCCTAACACTAGCCCTAACCATAACGCTAATCTTAACACTTGCCCTATCCATAGCCCTAGCCATAAAACCAAACCAAGCCATAGCCCTAACCCTAACCCTCAACCTAAACCAAAACCTAACCTTACACCTAGCCCTAATCCTAACTCTAAAACTAAAGCTGACCTTGATGCTGATCATAATACTAATCCTAGCTCTAAATATCATCCTAACCTTAAATTTACTCTAACACTAGACCTAGCCTTAACCCTAACCCTAAACTAGGCCTAATCATAACCCTAGTTTGTACATTAGTCATTGTCCTATTCCTGGCCCTAACCCTAACACAAATCCTACCACTAATCTGAGCCCTAATCTAATACTATTACTAAATTAGTCATAACCCTAACCCTAGCCCTAACTTAACCCAAAATTTAACCCTAATCTGAGCCCTAAACCAAGCTTTAACCCTATCCTCTCCCTAACCCTAACCCAAGATATAATGGTAACCAGAACCCTAGCTTTAACCCTACTCTTAAACCTAACACTAGTCCTAATCCTAATGCTAACCCTAGCCCTAAACCTAGCTCTAACATTTTCCCTTACCCTAAACCGAACCCTAACTCACATGCTAATTCTAATTCTAATCCTAATCCTTAGCCTAACTTAAACTCTAACGTATTACCAGTCCTAACCCTAGCCCTCATTCTAGCTTTAACTCTAATGCTGACCCTAGCAATAACCCTAGGTCTAAACCTGATTCTGACCCTAATACAAACCCTAACACTAGCCCTACCAGTAACCCTAGACATAGACCCAATGCTAATCCTAATTATAGCTATGATTCTAGCCCTAAACCTAAACAAAAACCTAGCCATAGCCCTAATTATAAACATTAACCTAAACCAAACACTAATACTACCCCTATACCTAAGCCTAGTCCTATTTATGGCTCTATCCCTAATCCTAACCCTAACCCTAACACAGACCCTGACCTTAACACAAAACCTAGCTCTAAACCTGACCCTAACACAAAACCTAAACCTAACACTAGACCTATCCATAACCCTAACCCCCAAACTAGCCCTAAACATAACCCTAGCTTTTACATTACCAATTTTCCTAACTCTAGCCCTTAACTTAACACAAAACCTAACCCTAATCCTATACCTAAACTTAGCCCTAAGCATAACCCTAACCCTAACCCTAGCCCTAACCCTAACTCTAACACTAACTCTAATCTTAACCTAAATCCTAGCCCAAACATTAGCTCTAAACCTATCCATTAACTGAACCCTAACCCTAACACTAATTATAACCCTATTCCTAATGCATAACCTAACCCTAAACATAAATGTAACCCTAGACCTAACCCTAAACTTAACCCTTGCCATAGCCCTAACCCTAGCTGAAACTTTCAGCCTTACAATAAACCTAATCCTAACAGTAGCCCTAACCCATACCCTAAACCTAACCGTAACCCTAAATCTAACATTATCCATTACCCTAACCCAAACCCTAACCCTAATGAAAACCTTAGCCTTAAACGTAACCCTATACCAAATCCTAACCGTAAACATAACCCTAGACCTAAATGTAAACATAACCCTAGCCCTAGCTCTAACCCTAGTTCAAAAATTAACCATTACCCTAACCAAACCATAACCCTAGCCCTAACCCATTTACCCTAACCCTAACACACTAAACCAAACCCTAGCCCTATCCCTAAACCTAACTCTAGATTTAATCCAAACCATAACCTAGCCCTAACCCTAGCTGTAAATCTATCCATTACCCTAAACATAACCCTAAGCCTAATGCTAATTCAAGCCCCAACCCTAAACTTTAACACAAACAAAATGCTAACCCTGACCCTAATCCTAATAATACCTCTAGCTCTAAAACTGACAATTACCCTAAATGTAACCTTTACACTAGACCTCGCCATAATTTAACCCTAAAACTATCCCTAATTGTAATCCTAGAACTGACATTTTCCCTAGCCCTAGTCTTAGTCCTAACCCTAACAGAAACACTAGCCCTCATCCTATGCTAAACCTAGCCCTAATTCTAACCTGAAACCTACCCTAGCCATAATCCTAATTCTAACCCTCGCCCTAGTTTTAAAAATAGCTATAAGCCCATCCATTCCTCTAAACTTAAACTTAACTCCAAATCTAACCCTAATCTTGGCCCTCCCCTAGGTTAGGTTTGCCTAACCCTAACACTAACCCTATCCCTAATCCTAGCACTAATTTAACCCTAACCCTAACCTTAACCCTAAGCCTAGTCTTAAGCCTAACTCTAACTCTCCTCCTAGATATATCCTTAGTTCTAACCCTATCCATAACCCTATTCATATCCCTAATTCTAACCCTATCCTTACCATAACCCTAACCATAGCCGTAACCCTAGCCCTAGCCCTAACCCTAGCCCTACCCTAACTATAAATCTAACCCTAAACCTAAGCCTAAACCTCACCCAAACATTAGCCCTAACCTAACGCTAATCCAAAATCTAGCCTTAACCCTAACCCTAGCCCTAAAACAAAACTGAGCCATATCCCTAAACCTAACCCTTAACTTAAACCAAACCCTAACCCTACACCTAGCCCTAAATTTAGCTGTAATTCGAGTCCTAACCCTAACACTAAAACTAACCCTGACTCTGACCCTAATCACTACCCCTACCTCTAAACATCACCCTAACCTTAAACCTATGCTTTGCATGCTTCAGCGTAGGGCTACATTCACAAGGAGAAAACCAGAGAGTGCCTACAGAGAACTGATTGAGGGTGTGAAGTTTAAGCAGCTAACACCAACCCTGTTTGTTATCCAGTTCCATTTCCAATTACCCATATAGGTCAAAATGAAGTGAAAACTTAAAACACAAACTGTTCTTGACAGCGGACCTTGAACTGAGAAGTGCCAAACCTGGGGAACATAGTAAGGTTAGGTAAAAGATGAATCATTCCTGGTATCAAAGAAATTTGAACAAAATTAACTCTAACCCTAACACTAGTTCTAAATCTAGTCCTAAAACTGACACTAACCCTAACCCTAACCTGTTTAGAGAACCTTTGATCATAAAAGTCCCAAAATTGGGGCACCTAGTAGGGCAAGCTAACGATGAATACAGCCCAATATAAAAAAAAAAATCTGACAAAATAATTGGGGGAGGTATTTCAGTATATGCCTATTTCCCTTGTTTTTTTTTTTTTTTCTTAAAGTGCTCTGGGATAATGTTCTTTTGCATGCCACAGCTTTGGAAAACTTTCACTAGGAAGAAACCAGAGAGTGCCCCAAGAACTAATTAAGTGTGTGTAATCTCAAGCAGGTAGCACCAACCCTGTTTGATTACCAGCTCCATTTTCATTTACCCATATAGGATAACTTGAAGTGAAACTTTAAAATACAAACTGTTCCTGACAGTGAATAATTGAACCTAGAAGTGCCCAAACAGAGGAACATAATAAGGCTAGGTAAAAGAAAAATCCTGCCCAGTATCAAAGAAATTTGAACAAAACTAATTCTAACCCTAAAACTCGTTCTAAACCTAGTCCTAAACCTAACCCTAAATCTAACCTATCCTGTTTATAGAGCTTTGATCACACAAGTACCAAACTTGGGGAGCCAAGTGCGTCAAGCTAACAGAAGAATCCTGTGCAGTATCAAACAAATCAGAGCAAATAATTGGGGAGGTAGTTCAGGACATGCATATTTCCCTGTTTTCTCCTAAAGTGCTCTTGGATAAAGTTGTTTTTGCATGCATCTGATTAGGCTACTTTCACAAGGAAGAAACTACAGCGTTCCCACAGAGAATGGATTGAGTGTGTGAAGTTTCAAAAAGCTAGCACCAACACTTTTTGATTTCCAGCTTCATTTCCACTTACCCATATAGGTTCAAATGAAGTGAAACCTTAAAATTCAAACTGTTCTAGATAGTGAATCTTGAAACAAGAAGGCTCCAAACTGTTTAACATAGTAAGACTAGGTAAAAGTTGAATTCTGCCCAGTATAAAAGAAATTTGAACAAAACTAATTCTAACCCTAACACTAGTTCTAAACATAGTCCTAAACCTAACCCTAAATCTAAACCTATCCTGTTTATAGAGCTTTTATCATACAAGTACCAAACTTGGGGAGCCAAGTGCAGCAAGCTAACAGATGAATCCTGTGCAATATCAAACAAATCAGAGCAAATAATTGGGGAGGTAGTTCAGGACATGCATATTATCCTTTTTTTTCTAATATGCTCTGGTAAAGTTGTTTTTGCATGCATCTGCTTAGGGATATGTTCACAAGAAAGAAACTACAGAGTTCCCACAGAGAATGGATTGAGTGTGTGAAGTTTCAAAAAGCTAGCACCAACACTTTTTGATTTCCAGCTTCATTTCCATTTACCTGTATAGGTTCAAATGAAGTGAAACCTTAAAATTCAAACTGTTCCTTTCAGTGAATCTTGAAACAAGAAGGCTCCAAACTGGTGAACATAGTAAGACTAGTTAAAAGTTGAATTGTAACCAGTATCAAAGAAATTTGAACAACACCAACTCTAACCCTAACACTTGCTCTAACATTAGCCCTAAACCTAACCCTAAAACTAAGCCAAACCTGTTTAGAGAACCTTTGATCATAGAAGTCTCAAACTTGTGGAGACTAGTGGGGCAAGCTAACACACGAATACTGTGCAGTATCAAAGAAGTCTGACCAAATGATTGGGGAAGGTATTTCAGTACATGCATATTTTACTGTTGTCTCCTAATGTATTCTTGGATAAAGTTGATTTGGCATGCTTCAGCTTTGGGATATATCACAAGGAAGAAACCAGAGAGTGCCCACAGAAAACTGATTGAGTGTGTGCATTTGCAAGCAGCTATCACCAATGCTATTTGATTTTGAGCTCCATTTCCATTTACCCATAGAGGTCAAAATGAAATGAACTCTTAAAATATAAACTGTCCCTGACAGTGAACAATTGAAATGAAAAGGCTCAAAATTGGGGAGCATAACAAGGATAAGGAAACGATGAATACTGCCCAGTATCAAAGAAATTTGAACAAATCTAACTGTATCTCTAATGCTAGATCTGACTCTATCCCTAACCCTAACCCTAAGTACTTTAGAGAACCTATGATCATAGAAGTCCCAAAATTGGGGATCCTAGTGGGGCAAGCTAAGAGATGAATCCTACACAGTATCAAAGAAATATGACCAAATATTTGGATGGAGGTATTTCTGTATATTCATATTTCCCTCTTATCTCCTAAAGTGCTCTCAGATAAACTTCATTTGCATGTTTCCGCTTAGGGCTACATTCACAAGGAACAAACCAGAGAGTGCCCACAGAGAACTGATTGAACATTTGAAGTTTCAAGCATCTAGCACCAACCTTCCCTTGTAGGTAAAAATGAAATGAAACCTTAAAATACAAATTGTTCCAGACAGAAAAGCATTGAACCAAGAATGCCCAAACCTGCTGAACATAGTAAGGTTAGTTAAAGATGAATTCTTCCAAGCATCAAAAAAAAAATGTGAACAAAACTAACTCTAACCCTAACACTAGCTCTAACCCTAGCCATAACTTTAACCATAAGAATAACCCTAACCTGTTTAGAGAACATTTGATCATAAAAGTCTCAAAGTTGTGAAGCCTAGTGGGGCAAGCAAACAGATGAATCCTGTGCAGTATCAAAGAAATCTGACCAAATGATTAGGGGAGGTAGTTCAGTACATGTATATTTTCCTGTGATCTCCTGAAATACTCTCAGAATTGCTTTTGCCTGCTTCAGCTTTGGGATACTTTAGATTCTTTCACAGGGAAGAAACCAAAGAGTACCCACAGAAAACTGAATGTGTGAAGTTTCAAGCAGCTACCACAATCCCTATTTGATTTCCAGCTCCATTTCCATTTACCCATATATGTTAAAATAAAGTGAAATCTTGAAATACACACTGAAATCCTGACAGTGAACCAGTGAACATAGAAGGCCCAAACCTGGGGAACATAGTAAGGCTAGGTAAAAGATAAATCCTGCCCAGTATCAAAGATCTTTGAACAAAACTAACTGTAATCCTAATCCTAGCTCTTAAACTAGTCTTAGTCCTAACCCTACACCTAACCCTAGTCTGTTTATAGAAAATTTGGTCATAGAAGTCCAAAACTAAGTAAGCCTAGGGGGTCAAGCTAACATATGAATACTGCACAGTATCAAAGAAATCTGAACAAATAATTGGGGGGGGGTGTTTCAGTACATGCATATTTCCTTGATTTCTCCTAAAGGGCTCTGGGACAAAGTTGCTTTGCATGCTTCACTCGAGGGCTACAATCACAAGGAACAAAACAGAGAGTGCCCACAGAGAACTGATTGTGGCTGTGAAGTTTCAAGCAGCTAGCACCAACCCTGTTTGATTTCAAGCTCCATTTCTTTTCAAATAACTATTTCAAAATGAAGGGAAAAAATAAAATACAAACTGTTCCTGACAGCAAATAATTGAACATAGAAGGCCCAAACCTGGGGAACATAGTAAGGCTAGGTAAAAGAAGAATCCTGCCCAGTGTCAAAGAAATTTGAACAAAACTAACTCTAACCATAACACTAGCTCTAAAGCTAGCCTTAACCCTAACCATAACCCTAAACCTAATCTGTTTAGAGAACCTTTGATCATTTAAGTCCCAAACTGAGGGAGTTTAGTGATGCAAGCTAAGAGATGAATCACGTGCAGTATCAATGAAATCTGACCAAATAATTGGGGGAGGTATTTCAGTACATGCGTATTTTCCTGTTGTCCCTACAGTGGTCTTGGATAAATTGTTTTTGCATGCTTCAGCTAAGGTCTACATTCACAAGAAGCAAAACAGAGAGTGCCCACAGAGAACTGATTTTGTGTGTGAAATTTCAACCAGTGAGCACCAATTCTCTTTGATTTTGAGCTCCATTTCCATTAATCCATATAGGTCAAAATGAAGGAAATCTTAAAATACAAACTGTTCCTGACAGCAAACCATTGAAGAAGAAGGTTCAAAAATGTGGAAACTAGCAGGACTAGATAAAAGACAAATACTGCCAAGTATTAAGTGAATTTGAACAAAACTATCTCTTACTCTAACATTAGGTCTAACCAAATTTCTAATAATAACCTCAAGCCTAACCCTAACCTGTTTATTGAACCTTTGATCATAGAAGTTTCAAAATTGGGGAGCCTATTGGGTCAAGCTTACAGATGAATTATGCACAGTTTCAAAGAAATATGATCAAATAATTGAGGGAGGTATTTCAGTATATGCATATTTCCCTGTTTTCTCCTAAAGTGCTCTAGGATAAATTTGCATTGCATGCTTCAGTTTAGGATTAGTTTCACAAGGAATAAATCAGAGAGTGCCCACAGAGAACTGTTTGAAGGTGTGAAGTTTCAAGCAGCTAGCACCAACCTTGTTTGATTTCCAGCTCTATTTCCATTTAACCACATAGGTCAAAATGAAGTGAAACCTTAAAATAAAAACTGAAATCCTGACAGTGAATCTTGAACTGAGAAGGACTAAACATTGTGAACTTAGTAAGGTTAGGTAAAAGATGAATCCTGCCTGGAATCAAAGAAATTCGAACAAAACTATCTCTAACCCTAACTCTAGTTTTAACTCTAGCCCTAAACATAACCCTAACCCTAAACGTAACATGTTTAGAGAACCTTTGATCACAGAAGTACCAAACTTGGGGCACCTAGTTGGGAAACCTAACAGTTGAATCCTGCCCAGTATCAAAAAAAAAGTGACAAAATAATTGAGGAGGAGTTTCAGTATATGCCTATTTCCCCTGTTTTTTTCCTAAAGTGCTGTCTGGTAAAGTTTTTTTTTTTTTTTTTTTTTTTTTTTTTGCATGCCTCAGCTTTGGGAAACTTTCACAAAGAAGAAACCAGACAGTGACCACTGAGAACTGCTTGATTGTGTGAAGTTTCAAGCAACAAGCATCCTTTTTGATTTTCAGCTCAACTTCCATTTACCCATATAGGTCAACATAGAGTAAAACCTTAAAATACAAACTGTTCCTGACAGCAAATCACTGAACCAAGAAGGCCCAAACCTGGGGAACAAAGTAAGGCTAGATAAAAGATGAATCCTGCCCAGTATCAAAAATATTTGAACAAAACTAACTCTAACCTTAACACTATCTCTAACTCTAGTCCTAACACTAACCCTATCCTTTTAGAGAGCCTTTGACCATATGAGGCCCAAACTTGGGAAGCTAATGAGGTAACGTAACATATAATTCCAGAGCAGTATCAAAGAAGTTTGAACAAATAATTGGTTGAGGTAGTTCAGTAAATGCATATTTCCTTGTTTTATCCTAAAGTGCTTTTGGATAAAGTTGTTTTGTATGCTTCAGCTTAGGTTGCTTTCACAAGGAAGAAATCAGAGAGAGCACACATAGAACTATTGAGCATGTGAAGTTTGAAAAAGGTAGCACCAACCTTGTTTGATTTTGAGCTCCATTGGCCTTTATCATATAGGTCAAAAAGAAGTGAAACCTTAAAATACAAACTGTTACTGTCACAATACCATTTAACCAAGAAGGCCCAAACCTGGGAAAAATAGTAAGGCTAGGTAAAATATGAATCCTGCCCAGTATCAAATAAATTTGAACAAAACTAACTTTAACCCTAACACTAGGTCCAAACCTACCCCTAACCATAGCTGTAACCTTAACCATAACCTGTTTAGATAATCTTTGATCACAGAAGTCCCAAAGTTGTGAAGCATAGTGGGGCAAGCTAAGAGATGAATCATGCACAGTATCAAAGAAATCTGACCAAATAACTGCAAGAAGTAGTTCAGTACATGCTTATTTCCCTGTTGTCTCCTAAAGTACTCTTGGTTAAAGTTGCTTTTGCATGCTTCTCCTTTGCCCTATATTCAGAAGAAAGCAGAAAGTCCCCAAATAGAACTGATTGAAAGTGTTACATATCAAGCAGCTAGTACCAACCCTGTTTGATTTCCAGCTCCCTTGTCATTCACACTGATAGGCCATAATGAAGTGACACCTAAAAATTCTAACTATTCCTGACAGTGAACCATTGAACTTGAAGTCTCAAAATTGGTGATACTACTAAGGCTAAGTAAAGAATGAATCCTGTACAGTATCAAAGTAATTCAACCAAAAATATTTGAACCTTGCTCCCAAAGCATTAACAGATAAAGCTGTTTCTTTCTACTTCAGAATAGGGATATTTCCACAAGAAACAAACCAGAGAATTTGCAATGAGAACTGATTGAGTGCATGAAGTTTTAATCAGCTAACACCAATGCTGTTTTATTTCAAGCTCCATTTCCATTTACCCATACATGTCAAAATGAAGTGAAACCTTAAAATACAAACTCTTTCTGACAGCCAACAATTGAACATAGAAGGCCCAATCTTTGGGAACATAGTAAGGTTAGATAAAAGAAGTATCCTGCCCAGTATCAAAGAAATTGGAACAAAACTAACTCTAACCATAACACTAGTTCTAAAGCTAGCCTTAACCCTAACCATAAATCTAACCCTAGCCTGTTTAGAGAAACTTTGATCATAGAAGTCCCAATTTGGGGGAGCCTAGTTGGGCAAGCTAACAGATGAATCCTGCACAGTATCAAAGAAACCTGAGCAAATATTTGGGGGAACTGTTTCAGTACATGCATATAACCCTGATTTCTCCTAATGTTCTCTCAGATAAAGTTGCATTGCATGCTTCACTTAGGGCTACATTCACTATTAATGAACCAGAGAGTGCCCACAGAGTACTGATTGACCCTGTGAAGTTTTAAGCAGTTAGCAAAAATGCTGTTTGATTTTGATCTCAATATCTCTTCTTCCATATAGATCAAAATGAAGAGAAACCTTAAAATATACACTGTTCCTGACAGCAAACCACTGAACCCAGAAGGTCCAAACGTGGGGAGCATAGTAAGGCTAGATAAAGGATGAAACCAGCCCAGTATCAAGGAAATTTGAACAAGAATAACTCTAACCATAACACTAGAACTAAACCTAACCCTAACCCTAACTCTAACCCTAACCCTAACCTGTTTAGAGAACCATTGATCCTAGCAGTCACAATCTTAGGGAGTATAGTGGGGCAAGGTAAACAATGAATACTATGCAGTATCAAAAAAATCTTATCAAATTATTGGGAGACTTATTTTAGTACAAACATATTTCCCTGTTTCTTCTTAAGGTCTCCCAGATACAGTTGCTTTTGCATGCTTCAACTTTGGCCTACCTTCCAAAGAAAGAAACCATAGAGTGCCCACTGAGAACTGATTGTGTGATGTTTCAAGCACCTTGAACCAACCCTGTTTGATTTCCAGCTCAATTTTCATTCACATCTATAAGACATAATGAGGTGAAACATTAAAATACAAACTGTTCCTGAAAGTGAACCATTGAACCGAGAAGGCCCAAACTTATGGAGCAAAGAAATGTTAAGTAAAAGATAAATCCTTCCCAGTATCATAGAAATTTGAAGAAAACTAGGTCCCCAAGGGTGCTCTAAGTGCAGACAGAGGCTCCACAGTGCAGGCATTCTCGACACAGACAGAAGGCTCGGCTGTGTGGGTGCTCTCGGTGCAGGAAGGTGGAATGAACACAGAGGCTTTGCCTGTGGGTCACCAGACAGAGCTCTGGACAGAGATACATAGATCAGATGATCTGGAGTCTCAAGGAGAACATTAGACAGAAAATGCAGACAATGAAATTTCAGTTTGAAAATGATTTACATATACAAATCCAAGAAGCAAAAGATCAACTCTAGAGGGAGATAGAGGTTATACAAAAAACCAAACAGAAATCCTGGAAATCAAGAAAATAATAAACCAAATTAAAAACTCAAATAAGTGTATAACCAGCAGAGTAGAACACTTAGAAGGTAGAACATCAGACAATGAAGACAAAGTATATCATATCAAAAAGAGTGTAGACAACACTGCTAGACTAATAAAAAACCATGAGCAGTACATTCAAGAAATATGGGATAGCATCAAGAGACAAAACTTAAGAGTTACTGGGATACAGTAAGGTGTAGAGGTCCAAACCAAAGGAATGAATAATCTATTCAATGAAATAATATTATAATACTTCCCAGACATGAAGAATGAAAAGAAGTCCAAATCCTAGAAGTCTAAGGTTGCTGAATGTGCAAAATCACAAAAGACCCACACCAAAACACAATATAATGAAGATGCCCAACATTCAGAACAAGGATAGATTTTTTAAAAGCCACAAGAGAAAGGAAGCAGATTACATATAGGGGTAAACCAATTGGGTTAATGTCTGATCTTCCAACACAGACTCTGAAAGCTAGAAGATCCTGGGACAACATATTGCAAATGCTGAAAGATAATGGGTTCCAACCAAGAATCTTTTATCCATCAAAATTAAGCTTCAGGTTTGAAGATGAAATATAACCCTTCCATGATAAACAAAAGTTAAAAGAATTTGAAGCTAGAAAACCTGCACTTACAAACATCCTTGGCAAAACATTACATGAAGAAAAAATTAAAATAACAATAAGACCAACAGAGGGAGGTAGTACAGTAAAGGAAAAACAGATCCAGGAGGAAAATCAAATCAAGTTAAATAACAGAAATAAACAAATATGGCTGAAAATGATAACCATATTTCAATAGTAACCCTAAATACTAATGGCTTAAACTCACCAGTCAAAAGATATAGGCTGGTAGACTGGAATAAAAAAACATATCCAAAAATATGCTGCTCCTAACAGGAGACTCATCTGATAGAAAAAGTAATACAAAGACTGAAAGTGAAAGGTTGGGAAAAATCACAACCCTTCTATGGACCTTGGAAGCAAGCAGGGGTGTCTATACTCACAGCAAATACAATAGACTTCAAGCCAAAGTTAATAATCAAAAGAGATAAAGAGGGACCTACATGATGCTTAAGGAAACAATACACCAACAAGATATAACAATCCTTAATATATATGCCCCAAACAATGGTTCAGCTATATTCATCAAGCAAACTCTTCTCAAGTTCAAGAGTAAATTAGACGACAACCCAATAATCATGGGTGATTTTAATACACCTCTAACACCACTGGACAGACCTTCCAAACAAAATGTTGAATAAAGAAACTATAGAACTCAATAACACAATTAATAACTTAGACTTAATTGAAATATGTAGAATATATCAACAAACATCAAGCGGATACACTTTTTTTTCTCAGCAGCACACAGATTCTTCTCAAAAACACACAATATATTATGTCATAGGGCACCTCTTAGCAAATACAAAGGAATAGAGACACTACCATGCATTTTAGCTGATCATAATGGAATGAAATTGGAAATCAATGATAAAATAAGGAAGAAAAATTCTTACCTCACATGGAGAATGAACAATATGCTACTGGGTGAACAATGGGTTATTGAAGACATGAAAGAGGAAATTAAAAAATTCTTAGAGGTAAATGAAAACTCAGCCACAACATATCAAAATCTCTGGGACAATATGAAAGCAGTATTAAGAGGAAAATTCATTGCATGGAATTCATTCCTTAAAAGAAGAAAAGCCAACAAATAAATGACCTTACACTACATCTCAAAGCCCTAGAAAAAGAAGAACAAATAAAGAGCAAACGCAGTAGAAGCTAAAAAATAATTAAAATCAGAGCTGAAATCCATGAAATTGAAACAAAAGAAATAATTCAAAAAAATTGACAAAACTAAAAGTTGGTTCTTTGAAAAAAATAAATAAGAATGACAGACCCTTAGCCATGCTAACGAAGAGAAGATGATAGAGAACACAAATTACTAGCATTTGGGCTGAAAAAGGCAATATCACAACAGACACTACAGAAATAAAATACACTAAATAAATACACTCCAATAAAATAGAAGATAGTGAAGGCATCGATAAATTCCTTAAGTGATATGATCTCCCCAAATTGATTCAGGAAGATATACACAACTTAAACAATCCAATATCAAGTGAGGAAAGAGAAGAAGCTATCAAAATATTATCAACCATAAAAAGCCCAGGACTGTACAGATATACAGCCAAATTTGACAAGACTTTAAAGAAGAACTAATTCCAATACTCTACAATCTGTTTCAGGAAATAGAAAAAGAGGGAGTACTTGAAAATTTATTCTATGAGGCCTATATCACCCTGATTCCAAAACCAGACAAAGACAACTCAAAGAATGAAAACTTCAGACCAATATCTCTAATGAATATAGATGCAAAATCCTCAATAAATTTCTGGCAAATTGGATACAAAAACATATCAAAAAGATTGTGCACCATGATCAAGTGGGATTAATCCCAGGGATGCAAGGTTGGTTCAACATATGGAGGGGAGGCAAGGGGCTGGGGGGATTGGAAGGGTAGTAAATGAAACAAACATTATTATTACTTTGTGTATATAAGTGATTGCATGACCAATATGATTCTGCAACCTGTACACTAAGAAAAATGAGAAATTATATCCCATCTGATTCAAATGCATGATATGTCAAGGTCAATGTACTGTAATATGTAGCTAATTAAACAAAAAAATAAAAATGAATATTTACATTTTTTAGGTCTTTTACAATACTTTTTTTTTTACTTCTTTTATTTGTTATTCTAAGTTATATATGACAATAGAATCCATTTTGATAAAATCATATAAGCCTAGGATATATCTTATTCTAGTTAGGACCCCATTTATGTGGGAATAATGTTTTTTTTTTTTAAGTTAGGATTATTTATCATAAGAGAAATTGTATTAAGACATTTTGTTTTATCATTTCAAAAGAACTTTTAAACCATTGGTTAGGTATGTAAGTTGAAGTGTGCTTAATTTGATAAGCATATATATTACAATATTCGGTTTATTACAAGAAAACTGACCAAAAAATATCATACCTTTCAGAAGATGAAGTATAGTGAAAATGCATTCATCTCATGAGCCTTTCCTGAAGTTCCAGCTATGATCCACAGCACATTAACAGTATCATCTCCAGCTTATATATTGACTTTAAATCAGGGTCAGTGTTCAGTTATATCAAACATTTCCTGCCTCTTTCCTTTATTTGGTGTTTGGTTATGTGGCTCTGAAATAGAGTGACGATTCACCACACATATTTTAGAATGTATTGCAGACTTCTTTCTACTTTTACCTGGCCTTCATTTATTTCAAGGATCTCTGTTATGAATTTGGGTCTAGATGGATCATGACTTCTATACATCAGGTTAGCCTAAGCCAAATATCTTTTTAGCAGAGTTAAATTAGTTTATTTACTCAGATCTTGTGAGACTTTAATAAACTTCCCTTATCTTTTAATTATGAGTCATGAGGATGTCATAAACAATTAGCTACCATCAAAATTTCTGTGGCTATTCCAATACTAATTCCCAATTTGACAGCCTTTTTCTCCTACTATTCCAAATTTACCTTTTAAGGTTAATTCCAGATGCCTGGATTGTTCTCCCTAGGTATCTCACATTCCCTATTGAAACTAAGGACACTGGGCTAGGGATGTGGCTCAAGCAGTAATGCGCTTGATTGGCATGCACAGGGCGCTGGGCTCAATCCTCAGCACCACATAAAAATAAAATAAAGATGTTGTGACTACCAAAAACTAAAAAAAATAAATATTAAAAAATTATCTCTTTCTGTTTTTTTTTATTATTTATTTATTTTAAAGAAAAGAAACTAAGGAAACTGTTTTCATGGTAGAATAATCTCTTGTCTCCATAAAGATCAATCAACAGCATATTTTTCAAAGAAAGCTATCCTTTTTTTCTTACCAATATCCCTTTCTGGGCTCTGATAAAGCAAGACTTACTGCTGTCCCTCCTAAAGGCCATAGCCAAAGGATGTGTGAATAATTTGTTGGTTTTCCATTTAGGACAATTACTCAATATTATAAACAAACATTTCCAGCATCTCACCTTCATTTACAATTGCTTGTTGGAATAACTTTCAGTTTACAGCTAGCAGCTATAAGCAACTTGGAGTGCTTGAAGAATCTACATTGTTCAGGCCTGATAGGAATGCCTGCATAATGGGATTCTCTGCTCTAGGGAGCCATTAGTGAAACCATATCTTTAGCAATTGTGGTTACAATTGCCAATCTGCCAGGCCAGGAAACTGATAGCCAGGAGCTTCAACATGGAACTTCTAACTTAGAAACTCCCTCTCCTAGGGAGAAAGACCATTCCTGATGATAGCAATATTTAGAACATTCTCATAGTGTGGTTACATTAGGCATAAGATGATTGGCTTATGGATACTATCTTGCTTATGTATGTTTTATGGGCATGCCCCACTCGAACCCTATAACAATTGTTTGCATTCCAAAAATAAACTGAGCTACTGGGCAATAACCTGCCGTGGGTCTCCAGCCAGTTCTCACCAGCTCCCAGAGTATGTGTGTTGATTCTTCATCTCTACCCCTCACAACAAGGTAGCTGATCAATTAGTTGACCAGAATCACAGCAATTTGGCACCTCAACTTGTCTGCAACAATCCTCGCACCTCTGGACTGGCCACCTTTTGATTTCAGGTAAGGTTTTAGGTAGGATTATGTGTAGTCCACCCCGTTTGTGTTCTGTGTGCTGTCGGTTCCTTGAAGGTGAGCAAGGAACCCCCTCTTCTACCCCCTTTCCTTGTCTTTGTCATACCATTAGTACCCTGATTTGAGGCACACACTGTCGTAGGACTGTCGTCATCTTATGACCCCTCTTACCCCTGGAAAATTCACATAATGGACTGGTCCTCCAAGAATTTGGAACCTTGGTTTTCTCTGTTAAAGGGAACTCTTCTCCAGAGACACCGTGTGGGCATACAGCCTTGGTCTAACAAGTCAAAGATGTCCCCCACAAAGCACAAGACATTGGACCCTAAAAAAACCTTTTGTTTGTTTTAGTCAAGGCCCTCCATGTCAACATCTTAGGTTCCTATATTAGGCATCTTGAAAAGTCAAAGACATTGCTTTAAAAACTCTTAAAAATATATATGAAAAATTGTTTAGAAAAATGATCCAAGGCTCCCATGAATTGTTTGCAGTCTTCTTATCTAGAGTAATCCAGGCACTTAGGAAGCTCATTCAACCTGGCCCGACTTAAGACTCATTAGTTAAAAACTTGGCCTGGGAAGGAGCAACTGCACGAACTAGGGCTGCAATTGCCCCCATATGCAGCAAAATGGATCTTTGATGCAAACTTAATAGTCCCCTCTTCAGGGCCCATTCAGGCATTAACAGCTGCCCTTAAAAAACTATCAGTTAAAAAAAATGATGGGCCTTCTTAACAAAGATCTGATCCCATTTGATAGGTCTGTAATCAGCCAGGTCACATTGAGCATTACTGTCTTAAGAATGACAGCCTCCCTGGCCCCAAGACATCCTGCCCTAAATGTAAAAACTGTCATCTCCCATGAACTTAAATGTTTTAAAATTATAGATGTTCCCATGTCTATTAAAACTTAATAAGGGCCAATCTATACTAACAAGTTATGTCAAGCAATTTGCAATGGTTGGCATATACATTATTTATTTGGGATTCCCTATAGCCCTTACAGTCAAGGCATTATAGTAAGAACACACAAGAAACTATAACAACTCCCCTCATGATGACTTGAAACAAATCTTATCTGATTTAAATTTTCTTTCAATTTCAAAATTTTCTCTGAAAATAGCAGTGCATAAGCATTGGGCCCCTCTCTTGGGGTCTTCCTATCTACCTATGGTCTCATGAAAGTATCCCATAATAAATGCAAGGGATGGTCTGGGGCTTCTCTTAACCATGGGTGGAGGGTTTACATATGTTAACAGGAAACTCACCCCATTTGAGTACCAGCAAGAAATGTCAGAAAAGCCACTGGCCTCAGAAACTGAGGCAAAATTAGAGGAAGAGATCATCACCACCTCCCCACTAGAGAGAGCTCACAAGATAACCTGGGGTGATATCAAAGTCCTATCAGGGCTGGGGATGTGGCTCAAGCGGTAGCAAGCTCCCCTGACATGCGTGTGGCCCGGGTTCGATCCTCAGCACCACATACAAACAAAGATGTTGTGCCTGCCAAAAACTAAAAAAAAAAAAAAAAAAAAAAAAAAAAAAT
>NW_026002338.1:1116121-1146252 GCF_001458135.2 Marmota marmota marmota | reverse complement strand
AAAAAAAAAAAAAATAAGCCCTATCAGATCAAGCTCAGATGATGTCACCTGCCAGAGACCAGAACCCTGGTACTCTCTTCTTGCTTACATGTGCAATTATAATCTGAAACTCAGAGGTAAGTGCACAACAGGTAAGGATGGAGGAAGAAATGTCTCTGACTAACAGCCTGATAACTCAAGGCCCCATGCTGGCCTGTCCAAGCAAAATGGACACACTTCAATGTATGTTCCATGAGGGAAAAATGCTTTGCAGATAGCTATCACTCATGAACAGCTGTCTGTGTGACAGTTCTCCTCTAGTAGAGAGCCTCTATCACCATCTAGTGGCAAAAATCCTTCAGTGAGGAAAATTATCATGCCACTTCAGTTAAAAAACAATGAGAGCCATCAAGGATCAATTAATCGTGATCAAGATGTTGTATATACTTCTCTCTCAAATATTGCAGAATGCATCCCAGGGACAAAACTCACGAGGACAATAAGAACCCCCTGGATAAATGTAATTATAAGCCTTGTGGTCCTCACAACCATATTTGCAACTGCTGCCCTCATCACTTTCCTGCACCCAATCAGAAGGACCACACCCAAACAATTCAAAACAACTTTTGCTGTTGTCGGGACTTTAATTTTACTTTCTCCTTCTTTTGCGTCAATGCAGAGAAGGACCCCATTTATGCTATTTTGCATCATATTGTCATTCAGCCTGCAGTACACTGCTTGGTGGGTGGGGGCTCCATCTCCCGGGATTCTTTTACCTGTTTGTTTGAGTGATACTGTATTATATTTCTTGTTTGCTACTAATGTTTCCTCACGGTGCCCTGTTACATCTGACCCAATAGCAAGGCAACCTTGGAATATGTCACTCTCACTTGATCATTCATGGGCCTTTACTATATTAAGGGATGTCTCTAAGGCACAGAGATTGTGTCAGTCTACAATTTGCCTTCACAATAATATTCTTTGGGAGCCAGGAATAGGAGGCATTATAGGTTTTTGGCCACTTTCCTTAGAAGGAGAAGCAAAAGTAGTCTTGGTTAGTGATCCGCCTGGTGGCATAACTATGCCCCCTCATGCTAGAGACTCACATTATTAGTCTCAACCCTTTCTGCAGAGATGTCCAAGAAAAAAAATTTAAGTACATCAATGAAGGTAATCTCTAAGAGCTATATCTTGCAGAGATTGTCTCTCCCTATCCAGACCCTATTTCATTTCTGATGAGCTTATTATTTGTTCCAGACCCTATACAAAAGGTGGACAGAGAATAAAGTTTTTAACAGAAACAAATACATTAATATTTAAATATCATACAGATTGGATGACAAATGCTCAAAATACAAAAGAAAAACAGTCAGGAGACTTTTTTGTAATTAGGCAAACAATTGTTATGTTCTGCTTACAAATTTATAGATATTAGTCCTATTGTCACCATGGATGCCATTTGGTTTAATGTTTTTTTTTTAAATACCCTCAGCTAAACGTGCTACTAAAGGCCATGTATGTGTTAGCCACACTTTTTCTTTGTAACTTTCACTCAAAATTACAAAAATGGTCATCTTAATTATGATGTTTCCCAATGTCAATTAACCAATTATTGGAATTCTTCTGTTAAGACAGTAGTGCTAATGAGAACACACCCCTACCTTATGGTTCCCAACAAAGGATGACTCTCCATTCAAGTGGTTTACTTTACAGAAGATATTTCCCTTCACAGATTTAGGCGAGATTTTGGGATTACTGCTGCTATTATAGCTGCCTCCCTCGCTGCAGTCACAGCAGCTACCATGCTGGTGTAACTTTGACCCAGTACACAGCAAATGCTGCAAGCATTAATCAGGTAGTGCAGTGCTCCACTTAAGCTCTGACCACCCAGGAGTGACTAAACCTGCACCTGCAAGAAAGTATCTTAATATTACAACAAAAGATTGGCCTTATTGATGAGAAAATTGATATGCTTCAATTGAATGTTAGTGTACCCTGCAGTCCTCAATTTCTGTATGTTTGTCAAACCCCTGTATCAGTAAGAAATGTAACAGAAGCTCAGATTGAACTAACAAATAGACTTAAGGGACCTTGGGATATGACTTTTATAAATTTCACTATGATGCTGCATGCTCAGGTCCTCAGCCTAAATGAAACCAGAGCAGAGCTAATTCTTAACCTCTCAATCTTACAGTGACTATGGGATAAATTGTCAGCTTTAATTGACCCTACTAATTTGATCTTCGCTGGTATTGGCATAGTTTTTCTTGTTTTAGAATATGTTATATTAAGATGTTTCCCAAAAATGGCTCAACAAAGTGAAAACAAAACAAGTTATGTCAGTTCATGCATATAAGGAAAGTCACAATGAAAATAATGATTCCTCTGTATCTGTATGAATGATGGATATGGACAGGATCTAAGTAGTACCAACTAAGGTCAAGTTTTCTATGAGGGATCATGCCCTGAGTCTTAACACTGCTTTCCTCTTCATCTATCTGTCTCTCTCAGCTTACTTACTATATTACAGATTGTCTGTCTATGTCCTTTTTCCTTCCTTCCTAAACGCAGCCTCACCATCCCAGTGCTGTTAGCTGGGCCCTCCAAAGAGAAAAAAACCTGAATTTTCGGATCCTAATGTAAATCCTGGCATGGAGGCCACAAGAGCATTATCTTTCTAGGAGACAAAGAACCCTCTCGGGGGCAATGCCTTGCACACTCCACATCACAGTGTTTGGCCCAAGAGGATGGCTGGTTAGTCAAAGACAGGTAAGATTCCTCAAGGGAGAAACAACCTAAGAAAGGCACAGTTTCAGATGGGCCATCAGGAGAAAACTTGGGGACCAACAAAGGTGAGGCACAGAACCTCATCACCCACTTGGGCAAAGGCCTGCCTAAGTTTTCATCACTTCTGAGAGATATCTCCTGACCCCATGGCTGCTTTGCTTCCCATGTCCAGCTCAGATCAGGACCCAAGTGACAAACAAAGATCTAATCATCATCAGCTGCCCTCTCACCACAGCAGGAAACAACGTCAGCTACTGGAATGGGCTATGACTTGATCTTTTTATTTTTCTCTTTCTTGTTCTTTTCCCCTTTTTCTATGTCTTTCCCTCTTCCTTTGTTTTCTCATCATGGTTCTCCTTCAACAACAAATTTAAAAAAAATGGAGTAAATATTGGAATAACTTCCAGTTTACAGCTAGCAGCTATGAGCAGCTCAGAGTGCTTGAAGAATCTACACTTGCTCAGGACTGATAGAAACTTCTGCAGGATGGGATGCTCTGCTCCAGAGAGCCGTTATTGAAACCACATCCTTAGCACTTTTGGTTAGCATTGCCAAGCTGCCAGGCCAGGAGCTTCAACATGGAACTTCTAACTTACAAACCCCCTCCCCTAGGGACAAAGACCATTCCTGATGATAGCAATATTTAGAACATCCTCATAGTGTTGTTATATAAGGCAAAAGATGATTGGCTAATGGATACTATCTTGCTTGTGTGTGATTAATGGGCTCACCCCACTCGAAACCTATAACAGTTGTAGGCATGCAAAAAATAACCTGAGCTAAAGAATGATGACCAGAGGTGGGTTTCCAGCCAGTTCTCTCACCAGAAAATTTGAAGAAAACTAACTCTAACCTAAACACCAGCTCTAAAACTAGCCCTAACCCTCACCCTAAACCAATCCTAACCTGTTTAGAAAACCCTTGATCCTAGAAGTGCCGAACTTAGGGAGCCTAGTGGGGAGAGCAAACAGATGAATCTTGTGCAGTATCAAAGAAATCTGACCCAATAATTGGGGGAGGTTTTCAGTACATTCATACTTCCCTGTTTTATCCTAGAAAGCTCTCTGATAAAGTTGTTTTTACATGCTTCAGCTTAGGGTTACTTTCACCAGGAAAAAACAAGAGAGTGTCCATAGAGAACAGATTGAATTTGTGAATTTTCAATCTTCTAGCACCAACCATGTTTGATCTACAGCTAGATTTCCATTCACACCTATAGGCCTTAATGAAGTAAAATCTTAAAATACAATCTGTTCCTGATAGTGAACCACTAAACCGAGAAGACCCAAACCTGGGGAGTATAGTAACACTAGGTAGAAGATAAATCCTGCCCAATATCAAAGAAATTTGAACAAAACTATCTCTAACCCTAGCACTATATCAAACCCTAGCTCTAAGCCTAACCCTAACACTATCCCTATCCTGTTTGGAGAACCATTGATCTTAGAAGTCCCAAACGTGGGGAGTCCAGTGGGGCCCGCTAACAGTTGAATCCTGGGCACTATCAATGATATCTGATCCAATATTTGAGGAGGTATTTCAGTACATGCATACTTTTCTATTTTCTACTAAATGGCTCTCAGATGAAATTGTTTTTGTATGCTTCAGCTTAGGCCTGCTTTCAGCAAGAAGAAACAATAGAGTGCTTACAGAGAATTGATTGAGTGTGTGAAGTTTCACACAGCTATGACCAACTCATTTGGTTTTCTAGCTTGATTTTCACTCACAACTATAGTCCATAATGAAGTGAAACCTTAAACTACAAACTATTCCTAAGACTGAACCCTGGAAGGAAGAAGGCTGAAAAGTGGAGGTCCTAGTAAAGCTAAGTAAAAGATGAACCCTGTGCAGTATCAACAAAATTTGAACAAAAGTAACTCTAACCCTAACACTAGCTCTAACCCTAATCCTAAGCCTAACACTAACCCTTACCTGTTTAGAGAGCCATTGATCCTAGATGTCCCAAAATTGGGGAGAATAGTGGGGCAAGCTAACAGTTGAGCTCTGGGCAGTATCAAAAAAAATCTGACCCAATCTTTGGGGGAAGTATTTAATACATGCATATTTCCCTTTTTTGTCCTAAAGGGCTCTCAGATAAAGTTTCTTTTGCATGCTTCAGCTTTGTCCTATATTCAAAAGAAAGAAACCAGAGAGTGCCCACAAAGAACTAATTGAGTGTGTGAATTTTCAAGAAGCTAGCACCAACCCTCTTTGATTTCCAGCTTAATTGGCATTCACACCTATAGGCCATAATGAAGTGAAACCTTCAAATACAAACTGTTGCTGATAACAAACTGTTGAACCAAAAAGGCCCAGACCTGGGAGCATAGTAAGGCTAGTTAAAAATTGAATCCTGCCAAGTATCAAAGACACTTGAAAAAAACTAACTCTAACCCTAACAATAGCTCTAAACCTATCCCTAACACTAATCCTAACTCTAACCTGTTTAGAGAACCATTGATCCAAGAAGTACCAAATGTGGGGAGCCTAGTGGGGAAAACTAACAAAAGGATCCTATGCAGTATCAAAAGAATCTTATGCAATAATTGGGGGAGTATTTAAGTACGTGTATATTTTTGTTTTTTATCCTAAAGGGCTCTAGGATGAAGTTACTTTTGCGTGGTTCAACTTTGGGCTACATTCAAAAGAAAGAAACCAGAGTGTGACCACCAAGAACTGATTGAATGTGTCAAGTTTCAAGCAGCTAGCACCAACCATGTTTGATTTCCAGCTTGATATGCTTTCACACATATAGGCTATAATAAAGTGAAATATTAAAATAAAAACTGTTACTGACAGTGAACCATTGAACCAAGAAGGCCTAAATCTGTGGAGCATAGTAAGGTAAAATATGAATCTTTCCCAGTACCAAAGAAATTTGAACAAAACAAGCTCTAACCCTAAAACTAGCCAACCCTATCTCTAAACCTAACCCTAAATAAAATCCTAACCTGTGTAGAAAACCATTGATTCTAGAAGTCCTAAATCTGGTGAGCCTAATGGGGCAAGCTAATAGATGAATCTTTCACAGTATCAAACAAATTTGATCAAATAATTGTGGGAGGTATTTCAGTATATTCATATTTCTCTGTTTTCTCCTAAGGGCTCTCAGATAAAGTTGCTTTTGCATGCTTCAGCTTTGGGCAACATTACAAAAAAGAAACCAGAGAGTCCGCACAGAGAACTGATTGAGTGTCTGAAGTTTCAAGCAGCTAGAACCAACCCTGTTTGATTTTCAGCTCTATTTCCATTCACACCTATAGGCTAAAATGAAGTGAAAGGTAAAAATTCAAACTGTTTCTGACAGTGAACCATTTAACCTTGAAGACCCAAACTTGGGAAGCCTACTAAGGCTAGGACAAGGATGAATCCTGTACAGTATCATAGAAATTTGAACAAAAGTAACTCTAACCCTAACACTAGCTCTAACCCTAGCTCTAACCCTAACCCGTTGAGATAATTATTAATCCTAGAAGTCCCAAATGTGGGGAGACGAGTGGGGCAAGTGAACAGATGAATTCTGTGCAGTATGAAAGACATCTGAAAACCAATATTTGGTGTGGTAGTTCAGTACATTGGTATTTTCCTGCTTTCTCATGAAGGGCTATCGAATATAGAGTTTTTTCCATGCTTCAGCTTAGTGCTGCTTTCACTAAGAAGTAAGAAGAGAGTCCTGACAGAGAACTGATTTAGTGTGTGAAGTTTCAAGCAGCTAGTAACAACCCTGTTTAATTTTCAGCTTTATTTCCATTTAGCTGTATATGGCAAAATGAAGTGAAACCTTAAATTACAAACTGTTCCTAAAACAGAAGCATTGAAACTACAAGGCCCAAACCTGTGGAGCAGAGTAAGGCTAGATAAAACATGAGTCCTGAACAGTATCAAAGATATTTTAACAAAATTATCTCTAACCTAAGAATAGATGTAACCCTAACATTAACCATAAAACTAATCCTATCCATTACACCAAACATAACCTGAACTGTAAACCTAATCACATGCATTACCCTACCCTAAGCCTAGCCCTAATGCTAATTGGAGTCTAACCCTAAACCTGAACCTAATTCATATCCTAACGCTGATGCTGAACCTAATAATACCCCTAGATGAGACCCTGAACCTAAACCTCAACTTAACCCTAAAAATAGACCTGGCCATAAATCTAACACTAAAATTATCCTTAAACATAACCCTAGTTTTGTCGTTAGCCCTAGCCCTAATCCTAGCCCTAATCCTACCTTAATCCTAACCTTAAACTTAACCCTAGCCCTAAACCTATTTTATCCCTTGCTCTAGCCCTAAATCTAGGTGTAACATCACATCTTACCCTAACCCTACCGCTAACCCTAAACCTAGCCCTAAAACCTAGGCCTAAAAATAACACTAACCCTAGTGCTAATACTAGCCTAATTTAGCCCTAGCCCTAAAGCTAGGCCTAAAACTAACACTAACCCTAACACTAATTCTAGTCTAATTTAGCCCTAGCCCTAAACTTAATCCTATCACTAGCTCTAAGACTAATTCTAACTCTTGTCCTAGCCCTATCCCTAGTTCTAAACTTATCCCTTACCATTACCCCAAACCTAGCACTATCCCTATTTTCAACCCTAGCCTTAACCTTTGCACTAGCCCTAAACCTGAATATAACCCTAACTTAAGCCTAAACCTCACCCTAACACTAGCTCTAACACTAATGCTACTTAGAAAACTAGCCCTAACCATACGTTAGCCCTAAAAAAAAAAAAAAAAAAGAAAGAAAGAAAGAAAAAAACAGAGCCATAACCCTAACCCTAACCCTAAACCTTAACCTAAACCAAACCCTAACCCTACACCTAGCGCTAGACCTAGCCCTAATTTGAGTCTTAACCCTAACCCTAGGGAAAAAAACGTGATGCTGACTCAGACCCTAACACTAACCCTAGCTCTAAACATTGCCCTAATTCTAACCCTAGAATTAGCCCTAATTGGAATCCTAGTTCTTACATTAGCTGTAGCCCTAATGCTAACACAAATCCTAGTCCAAATCTGAGCCCTAACCCTAGGTTTAACCCTAACCCTAAACCTAACCCTAGCCCTAAACCTACCTCTTAACCTATTATTTACCCTAGCTCTAAACCTTATCCTAACCCAAAACATAACCCTAACACTAGACATATCCTTAACCCTAACCATAAAACTAGCCATAACCATAACCCTAGCTCTTACATTACCCATAGCCATAATGCTAGACAAAAACCTCACACAAAAACTAGCCCTTATCCTAGGCCTAAAATTAGCACTAATGGTAACCCTAACAGTAACCTTAGACCTAACCCTAACCCTAACCCTCGCCCTAGACCTAAACCTAGCTCAAACTCTAACCCTTAACCTAAATATAACCCTAACCATAACCGTACCCCTGACTCTAACCCTAATACTTGCCCTAGCTCTTACCTTAGCTATATTGCTAACACTTACCCTAAACCTAAACCTAACCCTAACCGCAGCCCTAATCATAACATTAACTCTAGCCTTAACCTTAGCTCTAACCCTATCCATTACCCTTAAGATAAGCCTAAACCAAATGCTAACCCTAGGCCTAACACTAACCCTATTGCTAACACTAACCCTATGCATTACTGTAAACCTCCCCTGAACTCTAAACCTAACCCTATTCATTACCCTAACCCTAACACTAACACTAAGTCAAGCCTTAACCTAAACCTTAACCTAAACCAAACCCTACTCGGACCCTGACCCTAATAATACACCTAACTATAAACCTGACCCTTATGCTAGACCTAATCCTTACACTAGACCTAGCCATAAACTAATCCTAAAACTCTCCTAACCATAACCCTGGACCTGACATTAGCCCTAGTCCTAATCCTTGCCCTAGCCCAAACACAAACCCTCATCCTAGCCCTAAACCTAGCCTTAATCCTTATCTGACCCCTAACCCTAGCTCTAACCCACATTCTAACATTTGCCCGAGCCATAAACCTAGCTATAACCCCATCCCTTCCCCTAGACCAAACCCTAACACTAACACTAACACTAACACTAACCATAGCCTTAACCCTTGGCCTAACCACAACACTAACCCTAGCGCTAATTCTACTCCTACTTTATTGCTAACCCTAAACCTACCCCTAACCCTAGCCCTAAGACTAACTCTACCTCTCACCCTAGCCCTATTTCTAGTTCTCACCCTGTCCATTACTATAACCCTAAAACTAGCACTCACATTAGCCCTAACCCTAGCCCTAGGCCTAAACCTAAATCCAACAATAACAATAAATCTAAGTCTAATCCTCATGCTACCACTAGCCCTTAAATCTTAAATCTAGACCTAAAAAATAGCCCTAGCTCTAAAACAAATCTGAGCCATAGTCCTAACACCTAACACCAACTTAAACGTAACCCTAGAACTGAAATTAGCCCTATTCCTAATTCTGACCCTAACCTTAACACAAACCCTAACCCTACACCTAGCCTTATCCCTAGCCCTAATTTGAGTCCTATCCCTAAACCTAAAAGTAACATTGATCCTGACTATGACCCTAACAATGATCCTATCTCTAATCATCACCCTAAAACTAAACCTAACCCTAACACTAGACCTAAACCTAATGCTTACCATAAAACTAGCCCTAATCATAACCCTAGTTCTCACATTATTCGTAGACCTACCCTAGCCCTAACCTAACTCAAAACCTAGCCCTAATCCGAGCCCTAACTCTAGCTTTAACCCTAATCCTAAACCTAAACCTAGCACTATCAGTAACATAAACCTAACCCTAAAACTAAACTTGTCCTAATCCAAAACCTAACCCCAAACATAGCCCTAATCTTAACCATAACCCTAGCCCTAACCCTAGCTCTAGCCTATCCATTACCCTAACCATAACTCTAACCGAATTCTAACCATAGGCTTAACCCTAACCATACCCCTAACCTAACCATAACCCTAGCACTAACTGTGGCTCTAATCCATCTATTATCCTAACTGTAACTCTAACCAAATTCTATTCCTAGTCCTAATTCAAACCCTATCTCTAACCCTAACACTGTCCATTACTCTAGAGCTAACCTGAACCCTAAACCTGACCATATCCATTACCCTAACCCTAAGTCAAACTCTAATGCTAATTTGAGCCCTAACCCTAAAACTTAACCTAACCCATAGCCTAACCCTGACTCTGATCCTAATAATATTCCTAGCTGTAAACCTGACCCTATTCTTCAACCTAACCCTTACAATAGACCTGGCCATAAACCTAACCCTAAAACTATCCCTAACTATAATCCTAGACCTGTCTTTAGCCGCCCTATCCTAGCCCTAACCCTAACTGAAACCGAAGACCTAATCCTAGCCCTATCCTAGCCTTAATCCTAATCCTAATCTAAACACTAGCCCAACACTATTTTATCCCTTGCCCTAGCCTTAAACCTAGCTGTAACATCATACTGTACCCTAACCCTAACGCTAACCCTGACCATAGGCTTAAACCTAACACTAACCCCAGTGCTAATTCTACCCTAATTTATCTCTAGCTCTAAACCTAACCTTATCCCTAACCCTAAGACTAACTCTAACTCTTGCCCAAGACCTATCCCTAGTTCTAAACCTATCCCTTACCATAACCCATACCTTAGCCCTATTTCTAGCCCCAACCCTAGCCCTAATCTTTTCCCTAGGCCTAAACCTGTATCTAACCCCAAACTTAAGACTAAACCTCACCCTAATACTATCCCTAACACTAATGATAATTTGAAAACTAGCCTAACCCTACCCTAGCCCTAAAACAAAACTGAACCATAACCCGAACACTAACTCTTAACCTAAAAAAACCCTAACCCTAGAGCTTGCCCTAACCATAGCCCTATATTGAGTCCTTACCCTAATCCTAGAAATAACCCTGATCCAGACTTGGACCCTAACACTAACTGAAGCTCTAAACTTTGAACTAAAACTAACCCTAAAACTAGCCCTAATTGGAAACCTTGTTAGTACATTAGCCATACCCTAATTCTAACACAAATCCTATACCTGATCTGAGCCCTAACTTTATGTTTAAACATAACCCTAACCCTAACCCTAGCCCTAACCCTAACTCTAACTCTAGCTCTAGCCCTATCCTTACCTTAAGATAAACCCTCACCCTAATGCTACCCTAGTTCAAACTCTAATCCTTAGCCAACCCCAAACCCTAACTTTATTACTAGTCCTAAACCTAGCCCTCATTCTAGCTCTAACCCTAACACAAACCGTAACCCTATACCTGACCCCTATTCTGACCATAACACTAACCCAAGGTCAAAACCTGACCCTAACCCTAAACCAAACACTACCCCTACCCCTACTGGTAAACCTATAACTAAACCTAACAGTAACACTAGCACTAGTCCAAACCTAATCCTAAATTGAATCATAAATCTAGTCCAAACCCTAAATAAAAACCAAGCACTAGGCCTAACAATAATCCTTAAACCTAACACAAAGACTACCCTATCCTAGACCAAACACTAGTCCTAATTCTGGCCCTAACCCTAAACCTAACCCTAACCCAAACAATGACCCTTACCCTAACACAAACCCTAGCTCTAAACCTTATCCTAACACAAAACCTAACCCTAACACTAGACTTATCCATAGCCCTAACCCTAAAACTAGCCAAAACTCAACTCTAGCTCTTAAATTACCCATAGCCCTAATGCTAGCCATAAACCTCAAACAAAACCTAGCCCTTATCCCAGCCCTAAACCTAGCAATAATTGTAGCAATAACATTAACCCTAGACCTAACCTTAACCCTAACCCTCGCCCTTACCCTAACCCTAGATCAAACTCTAATCATTACCCTAAACAGAACCCTAACCCTAACCCTAGCCCTGACTCAAAACCTAACCCTCGCCCTAGCCTTATCCCTAGCTCAAACGCTAACACTTATCCTAAACCTAACCCTAACCTTAACCCTAGCCCTAATCTTAACTATAATCCTATCCATTGCCCTAAAGATAAGCCTAACCCAAATACAAACCCTTGCCCTAATGCTAACCCTATCACTAACACTAACCCTATGCATTACTCTAAAACTTACCTGAACCCTAAACCTAACCCTGTCCATTATCCTAACCCTAACCCTATTGCTAATTCAAGCCTTAATTTAAACCTTAACCTAAACCAAACCCTACCTGGACCCTGGCCATAATAATACACCTAGATATAAATCTGACCCTAACCCTATACCCAACCCTTGCACTAGACCTAGCCATAACCTAACCCTAAAACTAAATCTAACCATAAACCTACACCTGACATTAGCCCCAGCTCTAATCCTAGCCCTAACCCCAATACAAACCCTAGCATTCATTTCAGTCCTAAATGTAGCCTTAATCCTAACCTGATCCTTAACCGTAGCCCTATACTTAATATTAACCCCTGGTGTAGCCATGAATCTAGATATAATCACATCCTTTCCCATATCTCTAACCCTAACTCTAACAATAACCCTATTACTAACCCTAACCTCTAGCTCTAACCATAGGGCTCACCCTAACACTAACTCTAGTGCTAATTCTAGTCCTAATTAAGCTCTAATTCTAACCCTATTCCTAAACCTAGACCTAAGACTAACTCTTGCCTTAGCCCTATTTCTAGTTTTAACCCTATTCATTACCATAACCCTAGCACAAGCCCTAACCTTAGCTCTAACCCTAGCCCTAGACCTAACCCTAGATCTAAACAAAAATCTAAATCTATCCCTAAACCTAAGCCTCATGCTACCACTAGACCTAACACTATCGGTAATCCTAAAACTATCCCTAACAATTGCCTTAGCCCTAAAACAAAACCGAGCCATTGCCCTAACACTAAAAGTTAACCTAAACCAAATCCTAACCCTACACCTAGCCATAAACACCTAACTCTAATTCAGTCCTAGGCATAAAACTAACGCTGACCCTGCCTTAAAACCTAACATTAACCCTAGCTCTAAATATCACACTAACTTTAAAGATAATGCTAACATTAGACCTAGACCAAACACTAATCCTTAAATTAACCCTAATAATAACCCACATTCTTACATTAGATATAGCCCTAACCCTAGCCCTAAACCTAACAGAAAAACTAGCCCTAATCTGAGCCCTAATCCTACATAAACCTAAACCTAACCCTAACCCTAATCCTAGCTATAACCCTAGCTCAAACTTTATCACTTACCCTAATCCAAACCCTATCCATAATGCTAACCTTAGTCCTAATCCTAATCATTAGCCTAACTCAAACCCTAACCCTATTACAGTCCTAACCCTAGCCCTCATTCTACCTCTAACCCTAACCCAAATCCTAACCCTAACACAAACCCTCGATCTAATCCTGACTGTAAACCTAACCCAAACCCTAAAACTAGCCTTACCAGTAAACTTATACTTAAACCTAACACTAACACTAACACTAGACCTAAACCTAATCCTATATCCAGTCATAACTCTAGCCCTAGACCTTAATAAACTTAGTCCTAGCCCTAACTATAACCCTTAACCTAAACCAAACACTAACACTACACCTAGACATAAACCAAGTACTAATTCTGGATTTTACCCTAACTCTAACACTAACCTATACACTGAACCTGTCACTAACACTAAACCAAGCTCTAAACCTGACCCTAACACAAAACCTAAATCTAAAATTAGGTCATAACTCTAACCATAACTAGCCTAAACTAACCCTAAAACTAGCCCTAAACAGAACCCTAGATCTTACATTACCCATAGCCCTATCCCTAGGCCTAAACCTAATACAAATCAAACCCTAATCTGAGGCCTAAACCTATCCTAAAGATGACCCTATCCCTAAATGTAGCCCTAACCCTAACCCTTGCCTTACACCTAACCCTATCTCAAAGCCTAACCCTTAGCCTAAATGTAACCCTAGACCCATTTCTTACCATTAACATAACCCTAGCCCTAATCCTAGCCTTAACCCTAGCACTAACTCTGGCTCTAACCCTAGCAATTAACCTAACCCTAACCCTAATCCCAATGATTACCCTAACCCTATTTCTAACCCTAATCATAAACCTAACCCTAGACCTAACTCTAAACCTAATAATTGCCATAGTTTTAACCCTAACTAAAACCTAAATCCTTACCCTAAGCCAATACTAAACCTGGACATAAATCTAAACTTATCAATTACTTTTACATTAACCCTAAACCTAACCTTAACACTAACCCTAACCTTACATCTAAGCCAATCCACTACCTTCACCCTAAACATAACTCTAACCATAACCATAACCCTAACCCTAGACCTAACACTAAGCCTAAAACTTGCTCTAGTCCTAACCCTAGCTTAAACCCTAACACTTACCCTAGCCCTAATCCGAGCCCTATCCCAACAATAATCTTAACTCTAGCCCTAACCCTAACACTACACCTTACCCCAATCCTAGTCCTAATTTATCCCTATTTCTGAACCTAACCCTAACCCTAGACCTAAGACTAATTATAATTCTCACACTAGATCTATCCCTAGTTCTAATTCCATTTATTACCATAACCCTAAACCTAACCCTAAACTTAGTCATAAACCCTTCCCTATCCTTGATCCTAGCACTAACTCTAGATCAAAACCTAACTGTAAATCTAACCCTAAACTGATGCTTTTGCCTAACCCTGAAATTAGTCATAACCCTAATGCTAGTTCTAAAACAGCCCTAACCCTAGCCCTAGCCTTTTAACAAAAACAAGTCATACCTGTAACCCTAAACCCTAACCTAAACCAAACCATGACCCTACACATAGCCCTAAACTTATCCCTAATTTGAACACTAAAACTAAATTCCTAAACCTAACCATGAACCTGACTTGTATCCAAACTCTAACCCTAGCTGTAAATATCACCCTAAACTTAAACCTAACCCAACACTAGCCCTAGCCCTAAACCTAATCCTAAAACTAACCCTACCATAACCCTATTTCTTACATTAGCCCTAACCCTAACACTAGCCCTAACCCTAATACAAACCTATCCCTAATCCGAGTCCTAACCTGAGCATTAACCCTAAACCTAATTCTAAGCCTAGCCCTAAACCTAGCCTTATCCCTAGCTCTTACCCTATTCCTTACCCAAAGCCAAACCCTCACCCTAATGCTAACACTAGTCCTAACCCTAATCCTTACACTAACCCAAACTCTAAACCCATTATTAGTCCTGACATAGTCCTCATTCTAGCCCTAACAATAACCCAAAATCTAACCCTAACCCTGATGCTTATTCTGACCCTAAAACTAATCATCGGTCTAAACCTGAACTAACCCTATATTGAACCCTAACACTAGCCCTACAGGTAACTTTATACCTAAACCTAACGCTACGACTAGTCCTAGACCTAAACCTAATCCTAAATTTAGCCATAAATCTAGCCCTAGACCTAAAGAAAACCCTAGACCTAGACTTAACAATAACCCTTAACCTAACCCAAACTCTACCCCTATGCCTAGACCTAACCCTAGTCCTAATTTTGGCTTTAGCCTTAACCATAACCCTAACCAGAAGACTTATCTTGACACTAACACTAACTCTAGCTCTAAACAACACCCTAACCCTAAACCTAACCCTAGAACTACACCTAGACCTAACAATAACCCTAAAACTAGCCCTAATCACAACACTATTTCTTACATTAGCCATAGCACTAACATATCCAAAAACCTAGCCCTAATCAAAACCCTACCATAGCTTTAAACCTAAAGCTAACCCTAACCATAACCCTAGCGCTAATCATAATCCTGAGCCTAAACAAAGACCTAATCCTAACCATAACCCTAGCCATAACCCTAGCTCTAACCCTATCTATTACCCTAATGGTAACCCTAACTCTCATGCTAACCATATTGGAACCCTAATCCTATCCCTAAAATTAACCCTATCCATTAACCTACACCTAAACTGAACCTTAAACCTAACCCTACAGTTACACTTTCCCTAACCCTAATGCTAATTCAATCCTGAACCATACACCTTAACTAATCCAACCCTAACTCTGACCCTAATAATACCCCTAGCTCTACATCTGACCTAACAATAAACCTAATCCATACAATAGACCTAGACATAAACCTAACTCTAAAACTATTCCTAGCCATAATCCTACACCTGACATTAACCCTAGCTCTAATCCTATCCCTAACCATAACACAAAACTTAGCGCACACCCCAGCCATGAACCTCGCTTTTATCATAACCCTAAACCTAACTCAACACTGACAGTCACCCTAGCCCCAAAACTAGCTATAATCCCATCATCCCATCCCTTAACCTAAACCTAACCTTATCCCTAACCATAACACTATCTGTAGCCCTAACCCTAGGCCTAACCCTAAAACTAAACCTAGCCCTAATCCCAGCCCTAATTTAGCCCTAGTCCTAACCCTTACCCTAACCCTAGCCATAAGACTAACTCTAAATTTTGCCCTAGCCCTATACCTAGTTGTAACCCTACCCCTTATAATCACCCTAAATCTAGCCCTAAAATCAGTTCTAACCCTAACCCTCTACTTAGCCCTAGCTCAAACCCTAGATCTATATATAACTTAAAACCCAACCTAACCCTAAACTAAAGCTAAAAATAACACTAGCCCTAACCCTAATGCTAATCCTAAAACTAGCCCTAACACTAACCCTAGCCCTAAAACAAAACTGAGTCATAGCCCTAACCCTAATGTTTTTTCTAAACAAAATTCTAAACCTACAGCTAGCCCTAAAGCTATCCCTAATTCTAGTCCTAAACCTAACCCGGAAACTAACCCTTACCCTGACCCTTACTCTGACTCTAACAATAACCCTGGCTCTAAATATCATCCTAAATGTAAACCTAACTCTAACAGTAGACCTAGCCCTAACCCTAACCCTATAACTAGCGCTAATCATAACCCTACTTCATACATTAGCTCTAACATTAAACCTAGCCCTCAACTATCCCAATACCTAGCCTTAGTTCGAGTCCTAAACTTAGCTTTAAACCTAAACTTAAATAAAACTCTAACCCAAACACTAGCCCTAATCCTATACATAACCCTAGCCCTAACCTTAGGTCTAACCTATCCATTATCCTTACAATAACCCTAACTCTTATGTTAACCCTAGGCTTAACACTAACACTATCCATTACACTAAAGCAAACCAAAATCCTAAACCTAACACTGTCATTACCCAGATCCTAAACCTAAAGCTAATTTGAGCCCTAAACCTAAACCCTAACTGAACCCAAACTCTAATCCTGACACTAATCCTTAAAAAAAACCCAAGATCTAAACCTGACCCTTAACCTAACCCTAATACCTACACTGGGCCAAGCCATAAACTTAACACTAAATCTAGCCCTAACTGTAACCCTAGACCTGACATTAGCCCTAGCCCTAATACTATCCCAAACCCTAACACAAACCCTAGTTTTCATCCTAGCCCTGAATCTAGCCTTAATCATAACCCTAACACTAACCCTAGACCTAACCCTAACCCTAACCCTCACCCTAGCACTAAACATACCTATAACCACATCCCTTACCCTAAACATAACCCTAACTGTAACCCAAAACCTAGTCATCACCCTCACCCTATCCTTAGCCCTAGCACTATCTCTAGATCAAAACCTAAATCTAAGTCTATCCCTAATTCGATGCCTAAGCCTAAACCTAAAACTAGCCCAAACCCTAATACTAATCCTAAAACTAGCCCTAATGCTAGCCCTGACACTAACTGTAGCCATAATTTAGTCCTATCCCTAACCCTAATGCTAACCCTAGGCCTAAGACTAACTCTCATACTAGCCCTATCACTCGTTCTAACCCTATCCCTTACCAGAACACTAACCCTAGCCATAACCCTAGTCCTAACCCTTGCCCTATCCTTAGCCCTAGCACTAACATTAGATCAAAATCTAACTCTAAATCTAAGTCTAAACTGAAGCTTAAGCCTAACCCCAAAACTAGCCCTAACCCTAACACTAATCCTAAAACTAGTCCTAACCCTAGCCCAAGACCTAAAAAAAAAAAAACAAGTCATAGCTATAACCCTAAACATTTTACTAAACCAAACCCTAATCATACATCTACCCCTAACCCTAGCCCTAATTCGAGTTTTAAGCCAAACCCTGAAACTAACCCTGACCCAGACTCTGACACTAACACTAACCCTAGTTCTAAATATCACCCCAATCCTACACCTAATGCTAACACTAAAACTAGCGCTAATCTTAAACCTAAAATTAGTCTTAATTGTAACACTAGTACTTACATTAGCCATAATCCTAACCCTAGCATAAACTTAACCCAAAACCAGCCCTAATCTGAGCCCTAACACAAGTTTTAACCCTAACCCTAACCCTAGCTCTAATAATAACCATAACCCTACCTCTAACCCTAGCTCTAACTCTATCCATTACCATAACCTTAACCCTAACTCTAATGCTAACCCTAGGCCTAAACCTAAACGTATCTCTAATCCTATCCCTATCCATTGCCATAACCTTAACCCTAACTCTAATGCTAACCCTAGACCTAAACCTAAACGTATCTCTAATCCTATCCCTATCCATTACCATAAACCTATCATGAACCCTAATACTAGCTCTATCATTAACATAACCCTAACAGTAATGAAAATTTGATATCTAAATTTAAACCTTAAACTATCCCAGATCCTAACCCAGACCTTCACCTTAATAATACCTCTAACATTAAACCTGACCCTAACCCTAAACCCAACCCTTATACTAGATGTAGCCATAATCCTAACCCTAAAATTATCTTTAAACAAAATTCTAGAACTGAAATTAGCCATACTCCTAAACCTATCCCTAACCCTAAAACAAACCCTAGCCCTCATGCTAGCCATAACCCTAGTCTTAAGAATAACCTTAACCCTAACCATAGCTCTAACCCTAATTTAAATATCACCCTACCTCTAAACCTAGCTATAACACCATCCCTTACCATAAACTTAATCATAATCTTAACCTAACTCTATGCTTAAGCTGAACACTAAGCCTAACCCTAATCCTAGCCCTAATTTAGCCATATCACTAACCCTAACCCTAACCTTAGCCCTAAGACTAACTTTAAATCTCATACTAGCTCTATCCCTAGTTCTAACCCTATCCCTTACCATAACCCTAACACTAGACCTAACCCTAGCTCTAACCCTTCCCATATTTTTAGTCTAGCCCAACCCCTAGATCTAACCCTAACTCTAAATCTAACCCTAAACCCAAGCCTAAGGCTAACACTAACATGAACCCTAACCATAACACTAATGATAAATCTAGCCCTAACCGTAACCCTAGCAGTAAAGCAAAACCAATAAATAGCCCTAACTCTAAACCTTAATTTAAACCAAACCCTAACACTACACCTAGACCTAACAATAGCCTTAATTAAAGTCATAACCCTAACCTTAAACTAAGACTGACCCTGACTCATCCTAAACTCACCCTATCTCTAAACATCATCCAAACCTTAAACTGAAACCTAACAGTAACCATAGCCCTTATTTGAGTCCTAACCCTAATCCTGAACCTGACTCATATCCAACACTAACTATAGCTCTAAATATCACCCTAACCTTAAACCTAACCCTAACACTAGACCTACCCCTACCCCTAATCCTAAAACTAACCCTAATTGTAACCCTTGTTCTTACATTAGCGATTGCCCTAACCCTATCCCTAACCCTAACACAAAAACTAGTCCTAATCCGAGTACTAAACCTAGCTTTAACCCTAACCCTACCCTAACTGTAGCCCTTACCCTAGCTCTAAAACTATCCTTTACCCTAAGAGAAATCCTAATCTTAATGGTAACCCGAGACCTATCCCTAATGCTTAGGCTAACCAAAATCCTAACCCAATTAATAGTCATGACCCTAGCCCTCATTCTAGCTCTAATCCTATCCTAAACCCTAAAACTAACCCTGACACTCATTCTGAGACTAACACTAACCCTAGGTTTAAACCTGACCCTAAACCTAGACCAAATCCTAACACTGGCCCTACCGGGAAACTTATTCCTAAACCTAACCCTACCACTAGCCTTAGACAAAAACCTAATCCTAAATCTAGTCTTAACTCTAGCCCTAGACCTAAACCAAAACCTAATCCTAGCCCTAATAATAACCCTTACCTGAACCCAACACTAACCCTACCCCTACAGCTAAACCTAGTCCTAATTCTGGCTGTAACACTAAATCTAACTCTAACACAAAGACTGACCTTGCCTTTAACAGTTATCCTACATCTAAACCTGACTCTTACTGAAAAATCTATATGTAAAACTAGACCTAGCCATAACCCTAACCCTAAAACTAGCCCTAATCATAACCTAGATCTTACATTACGCACAGCCCTAACCCTAGGCCTAAACCTAACACAAAACCTAGAGCTAATCCTAGGTCTAACCCTAGCCCTAACCCTAACTGAACTCTCGACTTAGTTCTAACCTAGCTCAAAGCGTAAACCTTACAGTAAACATAAACCTATAATTATCAAAAAATATATCCCCAACCCTAGCCATAATCCTAACCTTAAGCCTAGCTCTAACCCTAGCTCTAAACCTTCCCATTACTCTAAACGTAGTCCTAACCCTATTGGTAACCCTAACCTTAACCCCAGAACTAAACAGAAAACTAACACTAGGCTTAACCCTAAACCTAAAACTTGCTTTACCTTAACCATAGCTCAAACCCTAACCCTTAATATAAACCTAAACATAACCATGGCCCTAACCCTAACTTTAAACATAAATCTAACCCTAACCCTAACCCTAAAACTACATCTAACCATATTCATTACTCTAACCCTAACCCTGAACCTAATAATAATTCTAGCCCTAACCCTAACCCTAATTTTACTATAATCCTATCCCTAGACCTAACCCTGAGCCTAACCCTTTCTCTAGCCCTATTCATAGTTCAGAACCTAAACCTTATGCTAAACATAACCTTAACCCTAAACCTAGATCTAACCATCACTCTAACCCTAAATCAAGACATAGTCCTAACCATAACTCTAGACCTAACTTTAGCTCTAAATGTTTCCATTACCCTAACCACAATCCTTACCCTAATGCTAACCGTAAGCCTAACCCTAACCCTATTGCTAACCCCAATGCTATCAATTAACCTAAACATAACCTGAACAATAAACTTAATCCTATCAATACCATAAGTCTAACCCGAATGCTAATTTGAGCCCTAACCCTAAACACAAAAGTAAACCAAACCCTAACTTTGACCCTGACCCTTATAATTCCCCTAGCTTTAAGCCTGACCCTTGCCCTAAACCTAACCTTTACATTAGACTTGCAAAGAACCTAACCCTAAATCTACCTGTAACCATAATCCTAGACCTGAAATTAGACCTAGACATAGTCCTAGCCCTAACCCTAACACAAATCCTAGCCCTTATCCTAGCCCTAAACATAGTCTGAATCATAACCCTAACCCTAAGACTAGGCCGAATTCTAACATTAACACTAGCCCTAATCTTAGCACTAATTTAGCCCTATCCCTAACCCTAACTCTAAATATAGCCCTAAGTCTAACTCACCCTAGCCCTAAAACTAGTTCTAACCCTATTCCTTCCTGGAACCCTAATTCTAGCCCTAACCCTAGGCCTAACTCTAGCTTTTACTTTAGCCCTTGCCCTAACCCTAGATCTAAACCTAACTCTAAATCTAACCCTAACCCTAGGCCTTAACCGAAACCTAACACTAGCCCTAACCCTAATCCTAATGCTATTCCTAAAACTAGTCCTAGCTCTTGTCCTAGCCCTAATACAAAACCGAGCCATAGCCCTAACCCTAGCCCTAATTCAACTTTTAAGCCGAACCTGACCCTAACTCTAAACCTGACCCTAACAATAAAACTAACCCTTACAATAGACCTAGCCATAAAAATGAACCTAAAACTAACCCTAACCATACCCTAGACCTGACATTAGCCCTAACTTTAATCCTAGCCCTAACTCTACCACAAACCTTAGCCCACATCCTAGCCATAAACCTCGCCTTAATTAAAACCCTAACTCTAACCCTAACCCTCACCCTAGCCCTAAAACTAGCTATAATCCCATTACTTACCCTAAACTAAACCTAAACCTAAACCTAACCCTAAACCTAAACCTAGCCCTAAACCTAGACCTAACACAGACACTAACCCTAGCCCTAATTCCAGCCCCAATTTAGCCCTATCCCTAAATCTATACCTAACTCTGACTCATAACCTCACACTAACATTCGCTCTAAACATTAGAGCTAACACTAACTACCTCAAAAACTAACTATACTCTCATGCTAACCATAGCTCATAGACTAACTCTAAATCTTGCCCTAGCCCTATACCTAGTACTAACCCTATACTTTACCATTACCCTAAACCAAGCCCTAAATTTAGCCCTAACCTTAGCCCTATCCTAAGCCCTAGCTTAAACCCTAGATCTATACCTAATTCTAAATCTAACCCTAATTTAAACCTAAAGCTCAACTAACACTATCCCTAATCCTAATGCCAATCTTAAAACTAGCCCTAACCCTAACCTTTAACCTAAACCAAACACTAACCCTACACCTAGCACTAACGATATCACTAATTCTAGTCCTAACCCTAACAGGAAACTAACCCTGACCCTGACTCTGACCTTAACACTAATGCTCTAAACATCATCTTAACCATAAACCTAACCCTAACACTAGACCTAGCCCTAAACCTAACCCTATAACTAGTGCTAATCATAACCCTACTTCGTACATTATCCATAGCCTTAACCCTAGCCCTACCCTAACTGAAAACCTAGCTTTAATCCAAATCCTAATCCTAGTATTAACCCTAAACTTAAACCTTACCCTAACCCAAACACCAGCCCTAATCCTATAGATAACCTTAGCCCTAAACTCAGGTCAAACCCTATCCATTACCCTAACAATAACCCTAATCTTTATGCTAACCCTAGGCCTATCCCTAACCCTATTCATTACACTAAATCAAACCTAAACCCTAAACCTAACCCTGTCATTACACTAAACCTAAACCCTAACCTAGCCCAAACTCTAACCCTTACACTGAAACTAAAAACAAACCTAGATCTAAACCTGACCCTTAGCCTAAACTTAACTCTTACACTGGGCAAAGCCATAAACCTAACACTAAATTTATCCCTAAATGAAACTCTAGAACTGATATTAGCCCCAGCCCTATTACTATCCCTAACCCTAACACAAACCCTACTTCTCATCCTAGTCATAAATCTAGCCTTAATAATAATCCTAACCCTAACCCTAGCCCTAACCCTAATACTAATCATCGCCCTAGCCCAAAACCTAGCAATAACCACATCCCTTACCCTAAACGTAACCCTAACTCTAACCCTAACCCTAGATCTCACCCTTGCCCTATCCTTAACCCTTCCACTAACCCTAGGATTGAAACCTAAATCTAAATCTAACCCTAATTTGATACCTAAGCCTAACCCTAAAACTAGACCTAACCCTAATGCTGATTCTAAAAGTAGCCCTAACCATAATGCTAATTTTAAAATTAGCCCTAACCCTAGCCCTTACACTAACTCTAGCTGTATTTTAGCCCTATCCCTAACCCTATATCTTTCCCTAGTCCTAAGACTAAATTTAGCCCTCACACTAGCCCTATCACTTGTTGTAACCCTATCCCTTACCAAAACCCTAACCCTACCCCTAACCCTAATTCTAATCCTTGCCCTATCCTTAGCCCTAGCATTAAACATAGATCAAAAAGCCTAACTCTAAATCTAACCCTATCCCGAATCCTTAGTCTAAGACTAACACTAGCCCTAACCTTAACACTAATCCTAACACTTGTCCTAATCCTAAATGTAGCCCTAAAACCAAATGGACCCATAGCTCTAATCCTAATCTTTAACCTAAACAAAGCCGTAACTGTACACCTAACCCTAACCTGAGCCTTAAACATAATTTGAAGCCAAACCATAAAACTAATCCTGACCTTGACTCTGATCATTACACTAACCCTAGCTCTAAACACCACCTTACCCTAAAATTAAACCTAACACTAAATATAGCCCTAAAACCCTAAAACTAGCTGTAATCATAACCCCAGAACTTACATTAGCCATAACCCTATAGCCCTAGTCCTAACTTAACCCAAAACCTAGCCCTAATTTGAGCCCTAAACCTAGCTTTAACCCTAACCCTAACCCTAAACCTAGACCAAATTGTAACCATAACCCTAGCTCTAAACTGATCTCTAACTCTGTCCATTAACATAACCATAACCCTAATCCTAATGCTAACCCAAGACCTAAACCTAACCCTATCCCTAATCCTAACCCTATACATTACCCAAAACCTAACCTGAACTCTAAACATGACCCTATCTCTGCCGTATCCCTAAACCTAGCACTAATTTGAGCCCTAATTTTAAACCTTAACCTATCCCAAACCATAAGCCAGACTTGACCCTAATAAAACCCCTAGCTCTAAACCTGATCCTAACCCTAAACCTAAACCTTACACTAGACATAGCCATAATCCTAACCCTAAAACTATCTTTAACCATAATTCTGGACCTGAAATTATTCCTATCCCTAATCCTAAACCTATGCATTACACTAAACCAAACCTAAACCGTAAACCTCACCCTATCTTTACACTAACACTAGACCTAATTTGAGTCCTAACCTTAACCTTAATACTAACCTTGACTCTGACTCATATCCTAACACTCACCCTAGCTCTAAACAAAACCATGACATTAAACTGAACCTTTACTGTAACCCTAGCATTAATTCAAGTTCTAACCCTAACCCTAAAACTAAACCATACCCTGACTATTAACCTAACACTAACACTAGCTCTAAATTTCACCCTAACCTTAAACCTAATCCTAACACCAGAGGTTTAACCTTTAATCATAACCCTAAAACTATCCCTAAAATCTCTAGTTCTTACATTAGCCATTGCTCTAACCCTAGCCATAAACCTACCATAAAAACTAGCCCTAATCCGAGACCTAAACCTAGCTTTAACCCTAACCCTAGCCCTAAACCTAGCCCTCACCGTAGATCTAACCCTAACCCTTACCCTAAGCCAAATCCTAAACGTAATGCTAATCCTAATCGTAACTCTAATCCTTAACCTAACCCAAACCCTAACCCTATTACTAATACTAACCCTAGTCCTTATTCTAGCTCTAAACATAACCCAAACCCTAACCCTAACCCTGAGCCATATTCTGACCCTAACACTAATCATATGTCTAAACCTGTACCCAACCCTAACCCTAACCCTAATACTAGCCCTACTAGTAAACTTATACCTAAACCTGACCTTAACACTAGCCTAGACCTCAACCTAATTCTAATCTAGCCATAAATCTAGCCCTAGACCTAAAGAAAAACCTAGCCCTAGCTAAATCAATGGATGTGTAACTGATGTGATTCTGCAATCTGTATATGGGGTAAAAATGGGAGCTCATAACCCACTTGAATCAAAGTGTGAAATATGATATATTAAAAACTATGTAATGTTTTGAACTACCAACAATAAAAAATTAAAAATAAAACATTAACCTAAACTCAACACTGACCCTGACACTAACACTAACCCTAGCCAAAATCCCAGCTCTAATTTAGCCCTATCCTTAACCCTAACCCTAACCCTAGCCCTAGCTTTAACCCTAGATCTAACCATAACTCTAGATCTTATCCTAACCCTAAGCCTAAACCTCACACTAACATTATCCCTATCATTAATTCTAATCCTAAAACTAGCCCTAACCTAGTCCTAGCCCTAAAACAAAACCAAGCCATAGCCCTAACCCTAACCCTTAACCTAAACCAAAACCTAACCCTACACCTAGTATAATTTTAGCCTTAATTCCAGTCCTACCCTAACCCTAAAACTAAACTTGACCCTGACTACGACCCTAACACTAACCCTAGCTGTAACATCACCCTAAAAGTATACCTAACCCTAAAACTAGACCTAGCCCTAACCCAAACCCTAAAAGAAGCCCTAATCATAACTCTAGTTCTTACATTAACCTTAGCCCTTATCCTAGTCCTAACATAGCCCAAATCCTAGCCCTAATCCAAGCCCTACACCTCGTTTTAATCCTAACACTAACCATAGCCCTAAGCTTTACCCTAAACCTAACCCTAACCCTAAAACTTGCCCTAACACTAAACCTAACCCTAGCCCTAATCCTAACCATAATCCTAGACCTAACCCTAGCTAAAACACTATCTATTACCCTAACCATAACCCTAACCCTGATGATAACCCTAGGATAACCCTAATCCTATCTCTAAACCTAAATTTATCCATTCCTCTAAACCTAACCATAAACAGTACCCAAACATTAAAACTAACCCTAACACTAATGAGAGCCCCGACCCTAAACCTTAACCTAACCCAAACCTTAACCATGACTGTGACCTTAATAATAACCCTATATCTAAACCTCAACCTAACCCTTACACTAGAACTAGCCAAAAACCTAAACAAAAACTAACCCTAACTATAAACCTAGACCTGACATTATCCATAGCCCTAAACATAGCCCTAATGATTAAATCATAGTCCTAGCCCTAACACAAAACCTAGACCTAATCCTAACCCTAAACCTAGCCCTAATACTAACCCTAATCCCAGGCTTAATCCTCACCCTAACCCTAACCCAAGCCCTAACCCTATTTGGACCCTTGCCCTAAACCTAACTATAACATCATACCTTACACTGGTCCTAACCCTAACCCTAGACATAAACGAAGGCCTAGCCCTAACACTAACCCTAGCACTAATCATAAAACTAATTTAACCCTCACCTTAACCCTAAACTTAACTCTCAACCTAGCACTTATCCCTTACCATAACCCAAACCCTAGCCCTAAACCTAGCCTGGTACTGAATTGAACCCTAACACTAGTCCAATGTGTAAGCCTATACCTAAACCTAAACTTAACACTCGACCTAGACAAAAGCCTAATCCTAAATCTAGCTATATCTCTAGCACTAGCCCAAAATGACAACCTAGCCCTAGACCTAAAAATAACACTTAATCTAACCCAAACACTAACCCTACCTCTAAACCTAACATTAGCCCTAATTCTGGGCCCAACAATAAACCTAACCCTAACACAAACAAAGACCCTTCTCCTAACAAAAACCCTAATCAAAACATTATGTTTACTCAAAATCTAGACATAACCTTAACCCTAGACCTAAACATAATTCTAAGATTAGCTCTTACATTACCCATAGCCTTAACTCTAGCCCTAAACCTCACACAAAACTGAGCCCTAATTCTAGCCCTAACCTTAGCACTAAGTGTAACCCTAAATCTAACCCTAGACCTAAACCTTACCCTCACACTCACCTTAGCCCTAACCCTAGCTCAAACACTAACCCTTACCATAAACATAACCCTAGCCCTAACCCTAAACCTAACCCTAATCCTAGCCCTAATCTTAACCATAACCAAGCCCAAACCCTACCTCTAACTCTATTCATTACCCTAAACATAATCCTAACCCTAAGGCTAACCCTAGTTCTAAACTTAACATTAATCCTAAACCTAGACCTGACACTAACCCTAACACTTCCCTAGCCCTAATAATAGCTCAAACCCTAACACTTACCCTAAACCTAACCTTAACACTAAACCTAGGCCTAATCCTATCCCTAACCCTACCCCTTCCCATAATCCTAACCATAAATGTAGTCCTAAACCTATCCATTACCATAAATATAAGCCTAACCCAAATGCTAACCCTAGGCCTAACCCTAAATCTATTGCTAACACTAACCCTATCCATTACCTAAACCTAACCTGAACACTAAAACTAAACCTATCAATTACTCTAACCCTAACCCTAACCCTAACCCTAATGCTATTTGAGCCCTAACCCTAAACCATAACCTAAACCAAAGTCTAAAAAGACCCTGACTCTAGTAATACACCTAGCCCTAAACCTGACTCTAACCCTAAGCCTAAACCTTACACTACACCTAGCCATAAAACTAACCCTAACAGTATCCCTAACCATAACCCTAGACCTGACATTAGGCCTCTACCCAATACTTGCCCTAAATCTAACACAAACCCCATCCCTTATCCTAGCACAATACCTAGCCTTAATCCTAACCTGTACACAAACCCTCGCCCGATTCCTAATTACAACTCTGCTTTAGTTCTGGACCTAGGGATAACCACATCCCTTTCCCTAAACCTAACCCTAACACTAAAACTATCACTAACTTTTATCCTGAGCCCTAACCCTAGGCCTAACACTAACATTAAACCTAGCTCTTATCCTAGCCCTAATTTATTGCTAACTGTAACCCTAACTCTAACCCTAGTCCTAAGACTAACTCACCCTAGACCTATTTCTAGTACTAGCCTTATCTCTTTCCATAACCCTAACACTGGCCCTAACCTTCGCATTAACCCTAGCTCTAACCCTAGATCTAACCATAACTCTAAATCTAAACCTATCCCTAAGCCTAAACCTCACCATACCACTAGCCCTAACACTATTGCTAATCCTAAAACTAGCCCTAACCCAAGCCCTAGACCTAAAACAAAACTGAGCCATAGCCCTAATGCTAATCCTAACCTAACTGTAACCCTATAGCTGACATTAGCCCTAGTCGTAATTCTTGCCCAAACCTTAACACAAAACCTAACCATACACTTAGCCTTAACCCTATCTCTAATTTGAGTGTTATCCCTAACCCTAAAAGTAATACTAACCCTGACTCTGACCCTAACAATAACCCCACCTCAAATCATCACCCTAAAGCTGAACTTAACCCTAATACTAGTCCTAGCCCTAACCCAATTCATAAAACTAGCCCTAATCATATCCCTAGTTCTTACTTTAGCCGTAGACCTAAACCTAGCCCTAGCTAATCTAAAACTTAACCCTAATCTGAACCCTAACCATAGCTTTAACCCTAACCCTAACCGTAAACCTAGCCTTAATCCTATCCATAACCATAGCCTTAAATCTAGCTCTAATACTATCCATTAGCTTACCCTAACTCTATCCGTAATGCTAACCCTAGGATAACCTTAACCCTATCTACGCAGTCTGGTTGGGCACAAAATCACGAGCCACTCACACCTTGTAGATTCAAACAGCAACCTTTATTCCTGAACTCACACCAGCACTCTACACACGTTCTGGGGAAATCCACGTTCTGGGCCCAAATCACGTTCTGGGCAAAATCCCAAATACTCTCTCAATCCCGTGAGAACTCAAGGGGAACTGAAGGAGCAGGCGCGCCTGAGGCAGCAGGATACACCCTATTCCCAGCAGGGTACACCTTAAACCTGAAACCACCCTAAACCCGGATTGTCCTAAACCGGTAACGCCCTAAACACCGATCTGCCCTAAACCCGGATCCGCCCTGGTCCTTGAGCAAGGTCACCTTACATGCAATGTCACTGCAAATGACCTGGGTCATGCCATGTGTCATTCTTACTTAGAAATGGCCCTCAGCATCTCCCCCCTTCGGATTAATTAAACAACAAGCAATGTGGCTTAAGGACCGTGCCTGGTAGGTTGTCCAATTCAACATATGGTTCCTACCCGTCATGGGAAAAACTGACCTCTAGGCATCAGCCTCCTGTCTTAGGTTGATACCACTGCAATTGGATCATACCCATCACTGACTACTGGTCCAGCATACAGCCATACTTGTGGATAGGCCTATGCACCAGTGGGGGGGGTGAGGTTCTTGCCTCACCTCTGTTGGCCCCCAAATTTATCCTTGGTGCCAGTGGGGGGGTTAGGTTCTTTGCCTCACCTCTGTTGGCCCCCAAATTTTAGACCATCACTAGCAGAAGGGAGGAGGATACAGAAATGCCATGACACCAAGCCAGTTGACGGCTCCTTTGGAAAAATTGCATCACTGGTGACACCATCAGCAAAGATATGCCAGCACTACCACAATTCGCTGCACCAAACGATAGTTAGCTATCATAGAAGCTGTAGTCTGGTTTTATCTTTCTCTTCACCGGCACTGGGATGGAGATAGGAATTCTGGCAATGATGCTAAAGAGACATTATCCTGAACAGAATTATTAAATATGATGAAAAGGAAAGGTGAAAGTAAACAAACAGATCTGTTAACCTACTTTAAAAACAATCCTTAACAGCTGTTTACCTAATTTAAATTAAACCATTTAAATCACATGAATAAAAAAAAATTCGGATCCATTTTTTCATGAGCTCTCCTCATATAAGATCTATGGACATACACACATATAGACATACAACACAAAACACAAATGTGCACACAAACGTACAACACATAAGA